>NC_069499.1:996876034-997035598 GCF_027579735.1 Bombina bombina | reverse complement strand
GAAGAGTTACAGGAAGAGTAAAAAACACCAGAGAGCAGTGAATAGTTGCAGAATGACAGGGTCTCTATTCACGTACCAGAAGAGAGTTACAGGAGAGTAAAAAACACCAGAGAGCAGTGAATAGTTGCAGAATGACAGGGTCTCTATTCACGTACCAGAAGAGAGTTACAGGAGAGTAAAAAACACCAGAGAGCAGTGAATAGTTGCAGAATGACAGGGTCTCTATTCACGTACCAGAAGAGAGTTACAGGAGAGTAAAAAACACCAGAGAGCAGTGAATAGTTGCAGAATGACAGGGTCTCTATTCACGTACCAGAAGAGAGTTACAGGAGAGTAAAAAACACCAGAGAGCAGTGAATAGTTGCAGAATGACAGGGTCTCTATTCACGTACCAGAAGAGAGTTACAGGAGAGTAAAAAACACCCAGAGAGCAGTGAATAGTTGCAGAATGACAGGGTCTCTATTCACGTACCTGAAAGCAGAGGAGAGAGAATAGGGTTAGCTTGATGCAGTGTGCAATTTTTCAGCAGATGTCAATAGGCAGCATGTTTTCTTAATAAGCAGCACTGTGCTGAGTAGTGAATGCAGTTCTTGTATAATTCTATTGCTATATTGCTAGTGAATCACTTAATAAAATGTTCACTTTGAAAATGTGAACATATGCTATTGTTACAATGTACACTGCCCATGCAATGCACCCCTGTGCAATGCACATCCCAGACTGGTGTGAAATATATGCAGGGAGGGCAGTCAGCTGAGTCCACTAAATTTAGTTGATTGCTAATCAAAGACCAATTGGAAAGGCCAATTGGAAAGTTAGATTCTGGTCTGGTCAGGGTGAGATGTTAAGTAAACAGACAATAAAATTTGGGGGAGGTTAAAACTATGGAATAAGACAGCTATACATTTTAGAATAATAGCAAGTATTGATAAGGATTGAACATCACATGGCAATTAAATGAACATTAGAAATAACACATTGGATAACAGTACAAACAGATGTAGGACTAAATTAACAAACTAAAATCATTTGCTCGATGTAAATATTCACGTACCAAAAGAGAGTTACAGGAGAGTAAAAAACACCAGAGAGCAGGGAATAGTTGCAGAATGACAGGGTCTCTATTCACGTACCAGAAGAGAGTTACAGGAGAGTAAAAAACACCAGAGAGCAGTGAATAGTTGCAGAATGACAGGGGTCTCTATTCACGTACCAGAAGAGAGTTACAGGAGAGTAAAAAACACCAGAGAGCAGTGAATAGTTGCAGAATGACAGGGTCTCTATTACGTACCCAGAAGAGAGTTACAGAGAGAGTAAAAAAACACCAGAGAGCAGTGAATAGTTGCAGAATGACAGGGTCTCTATTCACGTACCAGAAGAGAGTTACAGGAGAGTAAAAAACACCAGAGAGCAGTGAATAGTTGCAGGAATGGACAGGGTCTCTATTCACGTACCAGAAGAGAGTTACAGGAGAGTAAAAAACACCAGAGAGCAGTGAATAGTTGCAGAATGACAGGGTCTCTATTCACGTACCAGAAGAGAGTTACAGGAGAGTAAAAAACACCAGAGAGCAGTGAATAGTTGCAGAATGACAGGGTCTCTATTCACGTACCTGAAAGCAGAGGAGAGAGAATAGGGTTAGCTTGATGCAGTGTGCAATTTTTCAGCAGATGTCAATAGGCAGCATGTTTTCTTAATAAGCAGCACTGTGCTGAGTAGTGAATGCAGTTCTTGTATAATTCTATTGCTATATTGCTAGTGAATCACTTATAAAATGTTCACTTTGAAAATGTGAACATATGCTATTGTTACAATGTACACTGCCCATGCAATGCACCCCTGTGCAATGCACATCCCAGACTGGTGTGAAATATATGCAGGGAGGGCAGTCAGCTGAGTCCACTAAATTTAGTTGATTGCTAATCAAAGACAATTGGAAAGGCCAATTGGAAAGTTAGATTCTGGTCTGGTCAGGGTGAGATGTTAAGTAAACAGACAATAAAATTTGGGGGAGGTTTAAAACTATGGAATAAGACAGCTATACATTTTAGAATAATAGCAAGTATTGATAAGGATTGAACATCACATGGCAATTAAATGAACATTAGAAATAACACATTGGATAACAGTACAACAGATGTAGGACTAAATTAACAAACTAAAATCATTTGCTCGATGTAAATATTCACGTACCAAAAGAGAGTTACAGGAGAGTAAAAAACACCAGAGAGCAGGGAATAGTTGCAGAATGACAGGGTCTCTATTCACGTACCAGAAGAGAGTTACAGGAGAGTAAAAAACACCAGAGAGCAGTGAATAGTTGCAGAATGACAGGGTCTCTATTCACGTACCAGAAGAGAGTTACAGGAGAGTAAAAAACACCAGAGAGCAGTGAATAGTTGCAGAATGACAGGGTCTCTATTCACGTACCAGAAGAGAGTTACAGGAGAGTAAAAAACACCAGAGAGCAGTGAATAGTTGCAGAATGACAGGGTCTCTATTCACGTACCAGAAGAGAGT
Source organism: Bombina bombina (assembly GCF_027579735.1). Lineage (NCBI taxonomy): Eukaryota > Metazoa > Chordata > Amphibia > Anura > Bombinatoridae > Bombina > Bombina bombina. The sequence goes on along the minus strand of NC_069499.1, from coordinate 997,033,077 downwards.
TACAGGAGAGTAAAAAACACCAGAGAGCAGTGAATAGTTGCAGAATGACAGGGTCTCTATTCACGTACCAGAAGAGAGTTACAGGAGAGTAAAAAACACCAGAGAGCAGTGAATAGTTGCAGAATGACAGGGTCTCTATTCACGTACCAGAAGAGAGTTACAGGAGAGTAAAAAACACCAGAGAGCAGTGAATAGTTGCAGAATGACAGGGTCTCTATTCACGTACCAGAAGAGAGTTACAGGAGAGTAAAAAACACCAGAGAGCAGTGAATAGTTGCAGAATGACAGGGTCTCTATTCACGTACCAGAAGAGAGTTACAGGAGAGTAAAAAACACCAGAGAGCAGTGAATAGTTGCAGAATGACAGGGTCTCTATTCACGTACCAGAAGAGAGTTACAGGAGAGTAAAAAACACCAGAGAGCAGTGAATAGTTGCAGAATGACAGGGGTCTCTATTCACGTACCAGAAGAGAGTTACAGGAGAGTAAAAAACACCAGAGAGCAGTGAATAGTTGCAGAATGACAGGGTCTCTATTCACGTACCAGAAGAGAGTTACAGGAGAGTAAAAAACACCAGAGAGCAGTGAATAGTTGCAGAATGACAGGGTCTCTATTCACGTACCAGAAGAGAGTTACAGGAGAGTAAAAAACACCAGAGAGCAGTGAATAGTTGCAGAATGACAGGGTCTCTATTCACGTACCAGAAGAGAGTTACAGGAGAGTAAAAAACACCAGAGAGCAGTGAATAGTTGCAGAATGACAGGGTCTCTATTCACGTACCTGAAAGCAGAGGAGAGAGAATAGGGTTAGCTTGATGCAGTGTGCAATTTTTCAGCAGATGTTAATAGGCAGCATGTTTTCTTAATAAGCAGCACTGTGCTGAGTAGTGAATGCAGTTCTTGTATAATTCTATTGCTATATTGCTAGTGAATCACTTATAAAATGTTCACTTTGAAAATGTGAACATATGCTATTGTTACAATGTACACTGCCCATGCAATGCACCCCTGTGCAATGCACATCCCAGACTGGTGTGAAATATATGCAGGGAGGGCAGTCAGCTGAGTCCACTAAATTTAGTTGATTGCTAATCAAAGACAATTGGAAAGGCCAATTGGAAAGTTAGATTCTGGTCTGGTCAGGGTGAGATGTTAAGTAAACAGACAATAAAATTTGGGGGAGGTTAAAACTATGGAATAAGACAGCTATACATTTTAGAATAATAGCAAGTATTGATAAGGATTGAACATCACATGGCAATTAAATGAACATTAGAAATAACACATTGGATAACAGTACAACAGATGTAGGACTAAATTAACAAACTAAAATCATTTGCTCGATGTAAATATTCACGTACCAAAAGAGAGTTACAGGAGAGTAAAAAACACCAGAGAGCAGGGAATAGTTGCAGAATGACAGGGTCTCTATTCACGTACCAGAAGAGAGTTACAGGAGAGTAAAAAACACCAGAGAGCAGTGAATAGTTGCAGAATGACAGGGTCTCTATTCACGTACCAGAAGAGAGTTACAGGAGAGTAAAAAACACCAGAGAGCAGTGAATAGTTGCAGAATGACAGGGTCTCTATTCACGTACCAGAAGAGAGTTACAGGAGAGTAAAAAACACCAGAGAGCAGTGAATAGTTGCAGAATGACAGGGTCTCTATTCACGTACCAGAAGAGAGTTACAGGAGAGTAAAAAACACCAGAGAGCAGTGAATAGTTGCAGAATGACAGGGTCTCTATTCACGTACCAGAAGAGAGTTACAGGAGAGTAAAAAACACCAGAGAGCAGTGAATAGTTGCAGAATGACAGGGTCTCTATTCACGTACCAGAAGAGAGTTACAGGAGAGTAAAAAACACCAGAGAGCAGTGAATAGTTGCAGAATGACAGGGTCTCTATTCACGTACCAGAAGAGAGTTACAGGAGAGTAAAAAACACCAGAGAGCAGTGAATAGTTGCAGAATGACAGGGTCTCTATTCACGTACCAGAAGAGAGTTACAGGAGAGTAAAAAACACCAGAGAGCAGTGAATAGTTGCAGAATGACAGGGTCTCTATTCACGTACCAGAAGAGAGTTACAGGAGAGTAAAAAACACCAGAGAGCAGTGAATAGTTGCAGAATGACAGGGTCTCTATTCACGTACCAGAAGAGAGTTACAGGAGAGTAAAAAACACCAGAGAGCAGTGAATAGTTGCAGAATGACAGGGTCTCTATTCACGTACCAGAAGAGAGTTACAGGAGAGTAAAAAACACCAGAGAGCAGTGAATAGTTGCAGAATGACAGGGTCTCTATTCACGTACCAGAAGAGAGTTACAGGAGAGTAAAAAACACCAGAGAGCAGTGAATAGTTGCAGAATGACAGGGTCTCTATTCACGTACCTGAAAGCAGAGGAGAGAGAATAGGGTTAGCTTGATGCAGTGTGCAATTTTTCAGCAGATGTTAATAGGCAGCATGTTTTCTTAATAAGCAGCACTGTGCTGAGTAGTGAATGCAGTTCTTGTATAATTCTATTGCTATATTGCTAGTGAATCACTTATAAAATGTTCACTTTGAAAATGTGAACATATGCTATTGTTACAATGTACACTGCCCATGCAATGCACCCCTGTGCAATGCACATCCCAGACTGGTGTGAAATATATGCAGGGAGGGCAGTCAGCTGAGTCCACTAAATTTAGTTGATTGCTAATCAAAGACAATTGGAAAGGCCAATTGGAAAGTTAGATTCTGGTCTGGTCAGGGTGAGATGTTAAGTAAACAGACAATAAAATTTGGGGGAGGTTAAAACTATGGAATAAGACAGCTATACATTTTAGAATAATAGCAAGTATTGATAAGGATTGAACATCACATGGCAATTAAATGAACATTAGAAATAACACATTGGATAACAGTACAACAGATGTAGGACTAAATTAACAAACTAAAATCATTTGCTCGATGTAAATATTCACGTACCAAAAGAGAGTTACAGGAGAGTAAAAAACACCAGAGAGCAGGGAATAGTTGCAGAATGACAGGGTCTCTATTCACGTACCAGAAGAGAGTTACAGGAGAGTAAAAAACACCAGAGAGCAGTGAATAGTTGCAGAATGACAGGGTCTCTATTCACGTACCAGAAGAGAGTTACAGGAGAGTAAAAAACACCAGAGAGCAGTGAATAGTTGCAGAATGACAGGGTCTCTATTCACGTACCAGAAGAGAGTTACAGGAGAGTAAAAAACACCAGAGAGCAGTGAATAGTTGCAGAATGACAGGGTCTCTATTCACGTACCAGAAGAGAGTTACAGGAGAGTAAAAAACACCAGAGAGCAGTGAATAGTTGCAGAATGACAGGGTCTCTATTCACGTACCAGAAGAGAGTTACAGGAGAGTAAAAAACACCAGAGAGCAGTGAATAGTTGCAGAATGACAGGGTCTCTATTCACGTACCAGAAGAGAGTTACAGGAGAGTAAAAAACACCAGAGAGCAGTGAATAGTTGCAGAATGACAGGGTCTCTATTCACGTACCAGAAGAGAGTTACAGGAGAGTAAAAAACACCAGAGAGCAGTGAATAGTTGCAGAATGACAGGGTCTCTATTCACGTACCTGAAAGCAGAGGAGAGAGAATAGGGTTAGCTTGATGCAGTGTGCAATTTTTCAGCAGATGTCAATAGGCAGCATGTTTTCTTAATAAGCAGCACTGTGCTGAGTAGTGAATGCAGTTCTTGTATAATTCTATTGCTATATTGCTAGTGAATCACTTATAAAATGTTCACTTTGAAAATGTGAACATATGCTATTGTTACAATGTACACTGCCCATGCAATGCACCCCTGTGCAATGCACATCCCAGACTGGTGTGAAATATATGCAGGGAGGGCAGTCAGCTGAGTCCACTAAATTTAGTTGATTGCTAATCAAAGACAATTGGAAAGGCCAATTGGAAAGTTAGATTCTGGTCTGGTCAGGGTGAGATGTTAAGTAAACAGACAATAAAATTTGGGGGAGGTTAAAACTATGGAATAAGACAGCTATACATTTTAGAATAATAGCAAGTATTGATAAGGATTGAACATCACATGGCAATTAAATGAACATTAGAAATAACACATTGGATAACAGTACAACAGATGTAGGACTAAATTAACAAACTAAAATCATTTGCTCGATGTAAATATTCACGTACCAAAAGAGAGTTACAGGAGAGTAAAAAACACCAGAGAGCAGGGAATAGTTGCAGAATGACAGGGTCTCTATTCACGTACCAGAAGAGAGTTACAGGAGAGTAAAAAACACCAGAGAGCAGTGAATAGTTGCAGAATGACAGGGTCTCTATTCACGTACCAGAAGAGAGTTACAGGAGAGTAAAAAACACCAGAGAGCAGTGAATAGTTGCAGAATGACAGGGTCTCTATTCACGTACCAGAAGAGAGTTACAGGAGAGTAAAAAACACCAGAGAGCAGTGAATAGTTGCAGAATGACAGGGTCTCTATTCACGTACCAGAAGAGAGTTACAGGAGAGTAAAAAACACCAGAGAGCAGTGAATAGTTGCAGAATGACAGGGTCTCTATTCACGTACCAGAAGAGAGTTACAGGAGAGTAAAAAACACCAGAGAGCAGTGAATAGTTGCAGAATGACAGGGTCTCTATTCACGTACCAGAAGAGAGTTACAGGAGAGTAAAAAACACCAGAGAGCAGTGAATAGTTGCAGAATGACAGGGTCTCTATTCACGTACCAGAAGAGAGTTACAGGAGAGTAAAAAACACCAGAGAGCAGTGAATAGTTGCAGAATGACAGGGTCTCTATTCACGTACCAGAAGAGAGTTACAGGAGAGTAAAAAACACCAGAGAGCAGTGAATAGTTGCAGAATGACAGGGTCTCTATTCACGTACCTGAAAGCAGAGGAGAGAGAATAGGGTTAGCTTGATGCAGTGTGCAATTTTTCAGCAGATGTCAATAGGCAGCATGTTTTCTTAATAAGCAGCACTGTGCTGAGTAGTGAATGCAGTTCTTGTATAATTCTATTGCTATATTGCTAGTGAATCACTTATAAAATGTTCACTTTGAAAATGTGAACATATGCTATTGTTACAATGTACACTGCCCATGCAATGCACCCCTGTGCAATGCACATCCCAGACTGGTGTGAAATATATGCAGGGAGGGCAGTCAGCTGAGTCCACTAAATTTAGTTGATTGCTAATCAAAGACAATTGGAAAGGCCAATTGGAAAGTTAGATTCTGGTCTGGTCAGGGTGAGATGTTAAGTAAACAGACAATAAAATTTGGGGGAGGTTAAAACTATGGAATAAGACAGCTATACATTTTAGAATAATAGCAAGTATTGATAAGGATTGAACATCACATGGCAATTAAATGAACATTAGAAATAACACATTGGATAACAGTACAACAGATGTAGGACTAAATTAACAAACTAAAATCATTTGCTCGATGTAAATATTCACGTACCAAAAGAGAGTTACAGGAGAGTAAAAAACACCAGAGAGCAGGGAATAGTTGCAGAATGACAGGGTCTCTATTCACGTACCAGAAGAGAGTTACAGGAGAGTAAAAAACACCAGAGAGCAGTGAATAGTTGCAGAATGACAGGGTCTCTATTCACGTACCAGAAGAGAGTTACAGGAGAGTAAAAAACACCAGAGAGCAGTGAATAGTTGCAGAATGACAGGGTCTCTATTCACGTACCAGAAGAGAGTTACAGGAGAGTAAAAAACACCAGAGAGCAGTGAATAGTTGCAGAATGACAGGGTCTCTATTCACGTACCAGAAGAGAGTTACAGGAGAGTAAAAAACACCAGAGAGCAGTGAATAGTTGCAGAATGACAGGGTCTCTATTCACGTACCAGAAGAGAGTTACAGGAGAGTAAAAAACACCAGAGAGCAGTGAATAGTTGCAGAATGACAGGGTCTCTATTCACGTACCAGAAGAGAGTTACAGGAGAGTAAAAAACACCAGAGAGCAGTGAATAGTTGCAGAATGACAGGGTCTCTATTCACGTACCAGAAGAGAGTTACAGGAGAGTAAAAAACACCAGAGAGCAGTGAATAGTTGCAGAATGACAGGGTCTCTATTCACGTACCAGAAGAGAGTTACAGGAGAGTAAAAAACACCAGAGAGCAGTGAATAGTTGCAGAATGACAGGGTCTCTATTCACGTACCTGAAAGCAGAGGAGAGAGAATAGGGTTAGCTTGATGCAGTGTGCAATTTTTCAGCAGATGTCAATAGGCAGCATGTTTTCTTAATAAGCAGCACTGTGCTGAGTAGTGAATGCAGTTCTTGTATAATTCTATTGCTATATTGCTAGTGAATCACTTATAAAATGTTCACTTTGAAAATGTGAACATATGCTATTGTTACAATGTACACTGCCCATGCAATGCACCCCTGTGCAATGCACATCCCAGACTGGTGTGAAATATATGCAGGGAGGGCAGTCAGCTGAGTCCACTAAATTTAGTTGATTGCTAATCAAAGACAATTGGAAAGGCCAATTGGAAAGTTAGATTCTGGTCTGGTCAGGGTGAGATGTTAAGTAAACAGACAATAAAATTTGGGGGAGGTTAAAACTATGGAATAAGACAGCTATACATTTTAGAATAATAGCAAGTATTGATAAGGATTGAACATCACATGGCAATTAAATGAACATTAGAAATAACACATTGGATAACAGTACAACAGATGTAGGACTAAATTAACAAACTAAAATCAATTGCTCGATGTAAATATTCACGTACCAAAAGAGAGTTACAGGAGAGTAAAAAACACCAGAGAGCAGTGAATAGTTGCAGAATGACAGGGTCTCTATTCACGTACCAGAAGAGAGTTACAGGAGAGTAAAAAACACCAGAGAGCAGTGAATAGTTGCAGAATGACAGGGTCTCTATTCACGTACCAGAAGAGAGTTACAGGAGAGTAAAAAACACCAGAGAGCAGTGAATAGTTGCAGAATGACAGGGTCTCTATTCACGTACCAGAAGAGAGTTACAGGAGAGTAAAAAACACCAGAGAGCAGTGAATAGTTGCAGAATGACAGGGTCTCTATTCACGTACCAGAAGAGAGTTACAGGAGAGTAAAAAACACCAGAGAGCAGTGAATAGTTGCAGAATGACAGGGTCTCTATTCACGTACCAGAAGAGAGTTACAGGAGAGTAAAAAACACCAGAGAGCAGTGAATAGTTGCAGAATGACAGGGTCTCTATTCACGTACCAGAAGAGAGTTACAGGAGAGTAAAAAACACCAGAGAGCAGTGAATAGTTGCAGAATGACAGGGTCTCTATTCACGTACCAGAAGAGAGTTACAGGAGAGTAAAAAACACCAGAGAGCAGTGAATAGTTGCAGAATGACAGGGTCTCTATTCACGTACCAGAAGAGAGTTACAGGAGAGTAAAAAACACCAGAGAGCAGTGAATAGTTGCAGAATGACAGGGTCTCTATTCACGTACCAGAAGAGAGTTACAGGAGAGTAAAAAAACACCAGAGAGCAGTGAATAGTTGCAGAATGACAGGGTCTCTATTCACGTACCAGAAGAGAGTTACAGGAGAGTAAAAAACACCAGAGAGCAGTGAATAGTTGCAGAATGACAGGGTCTCTATTCACGTACCAGAAGAGAGTTACAGGAGAGTAAAAAACACCAGAGAGCAGTGAATAGTTGCAGAATGACAGGGTCTCTATTCACGTACCAGAAGAGAGTTACAGGAGAGTAAAAAACACCAGAGAGCAGTGAATAGTTGCAGAATGACAGGGTCTCTATTCACGTACCAGAAGAGAGTTACAGGAGAGTAAAAAACACCAGAGAGCAGTGAATAGTTGCAGAATGACAGGGTCTCTATTCACGTACCAGAAGATAGTTACAGGAGAGTAAAAAACACCAGAGAGCAGTGAATAGTTGCAGAATGACAGGGTCTCTATTCACGTACCAGAAGAGAGTTACAGGAGAGTAAAAAACACCAGAGAGCAGTGAATAGTTGCAGAATGACAGGGTCTCTATTCACGTACCAGAAGAGAGTTACAGGAGAGTAAAAAACACCAGAGAGCAGTGAATAGTTGCAGAATGACAGGGTCTCTATTCACGTACCTGAAAGCAGAGGAGAGAGAATAGGGTTAGCTTGATGCAGTGTGCAATTTTTCAGCAGATGTCAATAGGCAGCATGTTTTCTTAATAAGCAGCACTGTGCTGAGTAGTGAATGCAGTTCTTGTATAATTCTATTGCTATATTGCTAGTGAATCACTTATAAAATGTTCACTTTGAAAATGTGAACATATGCTATTGTTACAATGTACACTGCCCATGCAATGCACCCCTGTGCAATGCACATCCCAGACTGGTGTGAAATATATGCAGGGAGGGCAGTCAGCTGAGTCCACTAAATTTAGTTGATTGCTAATCAAAGACAATTGGAAAGGCCAATTGGAAAGTTAGATTCTGGTCTGGTCAGGGTGAGATGTTAAGTAAACAGACAATAAAATTTGGGGGAGGTTAAAACTATGGAATAAGACAGCTATACATTTTAGAATAATAGCAAGTATTGATAAGGATTGAACATCACATGGCAATTAAATGAACATTAGAAATAACACATTGGATAACAGTACAACAGATGTAGGACTAAATTAACAAACTAAAATCATTTGCTCGATGTAAATATTCACGTACCAAAAGAGAGTTACAGGAGAGTAAAAAACACCAGAGAGCAGGGAATAGTTGCAGAATGACAGGGTCTCTATTCACGTACCAGAAGAGAGTTACAGGAGAGTAAAAAACACCAGAGAGCAGTGAATAGTTGCAGAATGACAGGGTCTCTATTCACGTACCAGAAGAGAGTTACAGGAGAGTAAAAAACACCAGAGAGCAGTGAATAGTTGCAGAATGACAGGGTCTCTATTCACGTACCAGAAGAGAGTTACAGGAGAGTAAAAAACACCAGAGAGCAGTGAATAGTTGCAGAATGACAGGGTCTCTATTCACGTACCAGAAGAGAGTTACAGGAGAGTAAAAAACACCAGAGAGCAGTGAATAGTTGCAGAATGACAGGGTCTCTATTCACGTACCAGAAGAGAGTTACAGGAGAGTAAAAAACACCAGAGAGCAGTGAATAGTTGCAGAATGACAGGGTCTCTATTCACGTACCAGAAGAGAGTTACAGGAGAGTAAAAAACACCAGAGAGCAGTGAATAGTTGCAGAATGACAGGGTCTCTATTCACGTACCAGAAGAGAGTTACAGGAGAGTAAGAAACACCAGAGAGCAGTGAATAGTTGCAGAATGACAGGGTCTCTATTCACGTACCTGAAAGCAGAGGAGAGAGAATAGGGTTAGCTTGATGCAGTGTGCAATTTTTCAGCAGATGTCAATAGGCAGCATGTTTTCTTAATAAGCAGCACTGTGCTGAGTAGTGAATGCAGTTCTTGTATAATTCTATTGCTATATTGCTAGTGAATCACTTATAAAATGTTCACTTTGAAAATGTGAACATATGCTATTGTTACAATGTACACTGCCCATGCAATGCACCCCTGTGCAATGCACATCCCAGACTGGTGTGAAATATATGCAGGGAGGGCAGTCAGCTGAGTCCACTAAATTTAGTTGATTGCTAATCAAAGACAATTGGAAAGGCCAATTGGAAAGTTAGATTCTGGTCTGGTCAGGGTGAGATGTTAAGTAAACAGACAATAAAATTTGGGGGAGGTTAAAACTATGGAATAAGACAGCTATACATTTTAGAATAATAGCAAGTATTGATAAGGATTGAACATCACATGGCAATTAAATGAACATTAGAAATAACACATTGGATAACAGTACAACAGATGTAGGACTAAATTAACAAACTAAAATCATTTGCTCGATGTAAATATTCACGTACCAAAAGAGAGTTACAGGAGAGTAAAAAACACCAGAGAGCAGTGAATAGTTGCAGAATGACAGGGTCTCTATTCACGTACCAGAAGAGAGTTACAGGAGAGTAAAAAACACCAGAGAGCAGTGAATAGTTGCAGAATGACAGGGTCTCTATTCACGTACCAGAAGAGAGTTACAGGAGAGTAAAAAACACCAGAGAGCAGTGAATAGTTGCAGAATGACAGGGTCTCTATTCACGTACCAGAAGAGAGTTACAGGAGAGTAAAAAACACCAGAGAGCAGTGAATAGTTGCAGAATGACAGGGTCTCTATTCACGTACCAGAAGAGAGTTACAGGAGAGTAAAAAACACCAGAGAGCAGTGAATAGTTGCAGAATGACAGGGTCTCTATTCACGTACCAGAAGAGAGTTACAGGAGAGTAAAAAACACCAGAGAGCAGTGAATAGTTGCAGAATGACAGGGTCTCTATTCACGTACCAGAAGAGAGTTACAGGAGAGTAAAAAACACCAGAGAGCAGTGAATAGTTGCAGAATGACAGGGTCTCTATTCACGTACCAGAAGAGAGTTACAGGAGAGTAAAAAACACCAGAGAGCAGTGAATAGTTGCAGAATGACAGGGTCTCTATTCACGTACCAGAAGAGAGTTACAGGAGAGTAAAAAACACCAGAGAGCAGTGAATAGTTGCAGAATGACAGGGTCTCTATTCACGTACCAGAAGAGAGTTACAGGAGAGTAAAAAACACCAGAGAGCAGTGAATAGTTGCAGAATGACAGGGTCTCTATTCACGTACCAGAAGAGAGTTACAGGAGAGTAAAAAACACCAGAGAGCAGTGAATAGTTGCAGAATGACAGGGTCTCTATTCACGTACCAGAAGAGAGTTACAGGAGAGTAAAAAACACCAGAGAGCAGTGAATAGTTGCAGAATGACAGGGTCTCTATTCACGTACCAGAAGAGAGTTACAGGAGAGTAAAAAACACCAGAGAGCAGTGAATAGTTGCAGAATGACAGGGTCTCTATTCACGTACCAGAAGAGAGTTACAGGAGAGTAAAAAACACCAGAGAGCAGTGAATAGTTGCAGAATGACAGGGTCTCTATTCACGTACCAGAAGAGAGTTACAGGAGAGTAAAAAACACCAGAGAGCAGTGAATAGTTGCAGAATGACAGGGTCTCTATTCACGTACCAGAAGAGAGTTACAGGAGAGTAAAAAACACCAGAGAGCAGTGAATAGTTGCAGAATGACAGGGTCTCTATTCACGTACCTGAAAGCAGAGGAGAGAGAATAGGGTTAGCTTGATGCAGTGTGCAATTTTTCAGCAGATGTCAATAGGCAGCATGTTTTCTTAATAAGCAGCACTGTGCTGAGTAGTGAATGCAGTTCTTGTATAATTCTATTGCTATATTGCTAGTGAATCACTTATAAAATGTTCACTTTGAAAATGTGAACATATGCTATTGTTACAATGTACACTGCCCATGCAATGCACCCCTGTGCAATGCACATCCCAGACTGGTGTGAAATATATGCAGGGAGGGCAGTCAGCTGAGTCCACTAAATTTAGTTGATTGCTAATCAAAGACAATTGGAAAGGCCAATTGGAAAGTTAGATTCTGGTCTGGTCAGGGTGAGATGTTAAGTAAACAGACAATAAAATTTGGGGGAGGTTAAAACTATGGAATAAGACAGCTATACATTTTAGAATAATAGCAAGTATTGATAAGGATTGAACATCACATGGCAATTAAATGAACATTAGAAATAACACATTGGATAACAGTACAACAGATGTAGGACTAAATTAACAAACTAAAATCATTTGCTCGATGTAAATATTCACGTACCAAAAGAGAGTTACAGGAGAGTAAAAAACACCAGAGAGCAGGGAATAGTTGCAGAATGACAGGGTCTCTATTCACGTACCAGAAGAGAGTTACAGGAGAGTAAAAAACACCAGAGAGCAGTGAATAGTTGCAGAATGACAGGGTCTCTATTCACGTACCAGAAGAGAGTTACAGGAGAATAAAAAACACCAGAGAGCAGTGAATAGTTGCAGAATGACAGGGTCTCTATTCACGTACCAGAAGAGAGTTACAGGAGAGTAAAAAACACCAGAGAGCAGTGAATAGTTGCAGAATGACAGGGTCTCTATTCACGTACCAGAAGAGAGTTACAGGAGAGTAAAAAACACCAGAGAGCAGTGAATAGTTGCAGAATGACAGGGTCTCTATTCACGTACCAGAAGAGAGTTACAGGAGAGTAAAAAACACCAGAGAGCAGTGAATAGTTGCAGAATGACAGGGTCTCTATTCACGTACCAGAAGAGAGTTACAGGAGAGTAAAAAACACCAGAGAGCAGTGAATAGTTGCAGAATGAAAGGGTCTCTATTCACGTACCAGAAGAGAGTTACAGGAGAGTAAAAAACACCAGAGAGCAGTGAATAGTTGCAGAATGACAGGGTCTCTATTCACGTACCAGAAGAGAGTTACAGGAGAGTAAAAAACACCAGAGAGCAGTGAATAGTTGCAGAATGACAGGGTCTCTATTCACGTACCTGAAAGCAGAGGAGAGAGAATAGGGTTAGCTTGATGCAGTGTGCAATTTTTCAGCAGATGTCAATAGGCAGCATGTTTTCTTAATAAGCAGCACTGTGCTGAGTAGTGAATGCAGTTCTTGTATAATTCTATTGCTATATTGCTAGTGAATCACTTATAAAATGTTCACTTTGAAAATGTGAACATATGCTATTGTTACAATGTACACTGCCCATGCAATGCACCCCTGTGCAATGCACATCCCAGACTGGTGTGAAATATATGCAGGGAGGGCAGTCAGCTGAGTCCACTAAATTTAGTTGATTGCTAATCAAAGACAATTGGAAAGGCCAATTGGAAAGTTAGATTCTGGTCTGGTCAGGGTGAGATGTTAAGTAAACAGACAATAAAATTTGGGGGAGGTTAAAACTATGGAATAAGACAGCTATACATTTTAGAATAATAGCAAGTATTGATAAGGATTGAACATCACATGGCAATTAAATGAACATTAGAAATAACACATTGGATAACAGTACAACAGATGTAGGACTAAATTAACAAACTAAAATCATTTGCTCGATGTAAATATTCACGTACCAAAAGAGAGTTACAGGAGAGTAAAAAACACCAGAGAGCAGTGAATAGTTGCAGAATGACAGGGTCTCTATTCACGTACCAGAAGAGAGTTACAGGAGAGTAAAAAACACCAGAGAGCAGTGAATAGTTGCAGAATGACAGGGTCTCTATTCACGTACCAGAAGAGAGTTACAGGAGAGTAAAAAACACCAGAGAGCAGTGAATAGTTGCAGAATGACAGGGTCTCTATTCACGTACCAGAAGAGAGTTACAGGAGAGTAAAAAACACCAGAGAGCAGTGAATAGTTGCAGAATGACAGGGTCTCTATTCACGTACCAGAAGAGAGTTACAGGAGAGTAAAAAACACCAGAGAGCAGTGAATAGTTGCAGAATGACAGGGTCTCTATTCACGTACCAGAAGAGAGTTACAGGAGAGTAAAAAACACCAGAGAGCAGTGAATAGTTGCAGAATGACAGGGTCTCTATTCACGTACCAGAAGAGAGTTACAGGAGAGTAAAAAACACCAGAGAGCAGTGAATAGTTGCAGAATGACAGGGTCTCTATTCACGTACCAGAAGAGAGTTACAGGAGAGTAAAAAACACCAGAGAGCAGTGAATAGTTGCAGAATGACAGGGTCTCTATTCACGTACCAGAAGAGAGTTACAGGAGAGTAAAAAACACCAGAGAGCAGTGAATAGTTGCAGAATGACAGGGTCTCTATTCACGTACCAGAAGAGAGTTACAGGAGAGTAAAAAACACCAGAGAGCAGTGAATAGTTGCAGAATGACAGGGTCTCTATTCACGTACCAGAAGAGAGTTACAGGAGAGTAAAAAACACCAGAGAGCAGTGAATAGTTGCAGAATGACAGGGTCTCTATTCACGTACCAGAAGAGAGTTACAGGAGAGTAAAAAACACCAGAGAGCAGTGAATAGTTGCAGAATGACAGGGTCTCTATTCACGTACCAGAAGAGAGTTACAGGAGAGTAAAAAACACCAGAGAGCAGTGAATAGTTGCAGAATGACAGGGTCTCTATTCACGTACCAGAAGAGAGTTACAGGAGAGTAAAAAACACCAGAGAGCAGTGAATAGTTGCAGAATGACAGGGTCTCTATTCACGTACCAGAAGAGAGTTACAGGAGAGTAAAAAACACCAGAGAGCAGTGAATAGTTGCAGAATGACAGGGTCTCTATTCACGTACCAGAAGAGAGTTACAGGAGAGTAAAAAACACCAGAGAGCAGTGAATAGTTGCAGAATGACAGGGTCTCTATTCACGTACCAGAAGAGAGTTACAGGAGAGTAAAAAACACCAGAGAGCAGTGAATAGTTGCAGAATGACAGGGTCTCTATTCACGTACCAGAAGAGAGTTACAGGAGAGTAAAAAACACCAGAGAGCAGTGAATAGTTGCAGAATGACAGGGTCTCTATTCACGTACCAGAAGAGAGTTACAGGAGAGTAAAAAACACCAGAGAGCAGTGAATAGTTGCAGAATGACAGGGTCTCTATTCACGTACCAGAAGAGAGTTACAGGAGAGTAAAAAACACCAGAGAGCAGTGAATAGTTGCAGAATGACAGGGTCTCTATTCACGTACCAGAAGAGAGTTACAGGAGAGTAAAAAACACCAGAGAGCAGTGAATAGTTGCAGAATGACAGGGTCTCTATTCACGTACCAGAAGAGAGTTACAGGAGAGTAAAAAACACCAGAGAGCAGTGAATAGTTGCAGAATGACAGGGTCTCTATTCACGTACCAGAAGAGAGTTACAGGAGAGTAAAAAACACCAGAGAGCAGTGAATAGTTGCAGAATGACAGGGTCTCTATTCACGTACCAGAAGAGAGTTACAGGAGAGTAAAAAACACCAGAGAGCAGTGAATAGTTGCAGAATGACAGGGTCTCTATTCACGTACCAGAAGAGAGTTACAGGAGAGTAAAAAACACCAGAGAGCAGTGAATAGTTGCAGAATGACAGGGTCTCTATTCACGTACCAGAAGAGAGTTACAGGAGAGTAAAAAACACCAGAGAGCAGTGAATAGTTGCAGAATGACAGGGTCTCTATTCACGTACCAGAAGAGAGTTACAGGAGAGTAAAAAACACCAGAGAGCAGTGAATAGTTGCAGAATGACAGGGTCTCTATTCACGTACCTGAAAGCAGAGGAGAGAGAATAGGGTTAGCTTGATGCAGTGTGCAATTTTTCAGCAGATGTCAATAGGCAGCATGTTTTCTTAATAAGCAGCACTGTGCTGAGTAGTGAATGCAGTTCTTGTATAATTCTATTGCTATATTGCTAGTGAATCACTTATAAAATGTTCACTTTGAAAATGTGAACATATGCTATTGTTACAATGTACACTGCCCATGCAATGCACCCCTGTGCAATGCACATCCCAGACTGGTGTGAAATATATGCAGGGAGGGCAGTCAGCTGAGTCCACTAAATTTAGTTGATTGCTAATCAAAGACAATTGGAAAGGCCAATTGGAAAGTTAGATTCTGGTCTGGTCAGGGTGAGATGTTAAGTAAACAGACAATAAAATTTGGGGGAGGTTAAAACTATGGAATAAGACAGCTATACATTTTAGAATAATAGCAAGTATTGATAAGGATTGAACATCACATGGCAATTAAATGAACATTAGAAATAACACATTGGATAACAGTACAACAGATGTAGGACTAAATTAACAAACTAAAATCATTTGCTCGATGTAAATATTCACGTACCAAAAGAGAGTTACAGGAGAGTAAAAAACACCAGAGAGCAGGGAATAGTTGCAGAATGACAGGGTCTCTATTCACGTACCAGAAGAGAGTTACAGGAGAGTAAAAAACACCAGAGAGCAGTGAATAGTTGCAGAATGACAGGGTCTCTATTCACGTACCAGAAGAGAGTTACAGGAGAGTAAAAAACACCAGAGAGCAGTGAATAGTTGCAGAATGACAGGGTCTCTATTCACGTACCAGAAGAGAGTTACAGGAGAGTAAAAAACACCAGAGAGCAGTGAATAGTTGCAGAATGACAGGGTCTCTATTCACGTACCAGAAGAGAGTTACAGGAGAGTAAAAAACACCAGAGAGCAGTGAATAGTTGCAGAATGACAGGGTCTCTATTCACGTACCAGAAGAGAGTTACAGGAGAGTAAAAAACACCAGAGAGCAGTGAATAGTTGCAGAATGACAGGGTCTCTATTCACGTACCAGAAGAGAGTTACAGGAGAGTAAAAAACACCAGAGAGCAGTGAATAGTTGCAGAATGACAGGGTCTCTATTCACGTACCAGAAGAGAGTTACAGGAGAGTAAAAAACACCAGAGAGCAGTGAATAGTTGCAGAATGACAGGGTCTCTATTCACGTACCAGAAGAGAGTTACAGGAGAGTAAAAAACACCAGAGAGCAGTGAATAGTTGCAGAATGACAGGGTCTCTATTCACGTACCTGAAAGCAGAGGAGAGAGAATAGGGTTAGCTTGATGCAGTGTGCAATTTTTCAGCAGATGTCAATAGGCAGCATGTTTTCTTAATAAGCAGCACTGTGCTGAGTAGTGAATGCAGTTCTTGTATAATTCTATTGCTATATTGCTAGTGAATCACTTATAAAATGTTCACTTTGAAAATGTGAACATATGCTATTGTTACAATGTACACTGCCCATGCAATGCACCCCTGTGCAATGCACATCCCAGACTGGTGTGAAATATATGCAGGGAGGGCAGTCAGCTGAGTCCACTAAATTTAGTTGATTGCTAATCAAAGACAATTGGAAAGGCCAATTGGAAAGTTAGATTCTGGTCTGGTCAGGGTGAGATGTTAAGTAAACAGACAATAAAATTTGGGGGAGGTTAAAACTATGGAATAAGACAGCTATACATTTTAGAATAATAGCAAGTATTGATAAGGATTGAACATCACATGGCAATTAAATGAACATTAGAAATAACACATTGGATAACAGTACAACAGATGTAGGACTAAATTAACAAACTAAAATCATTTGCTCGATGTAAATATTCACGTACCAAAAGAGAGTTACAGGAGAGTAAAAAACACCAGAGAGCAGGGAATAGTTGCAGAATGACAGGGTCTCTATTCACGTACCAGAAGAGAGTTACAGGAGAGTAAAAAACACCAGAGAGCAGTGAATAGTTGCAGAATGACAGGGTCTCTATTCACGTACCAGAAGAGAGTTACAGGAGAGTAAAAAACACCAGAGAGCAGTGAATAGTTGCAGAATGACAGGGTCTCTATTCACGTACCAGAAGAGAGTTACAGGAGAGTAAAAAACACCAGAGAGCAGTGAATAGTTGCAGAATGACAGGGTCTCTATTCACGTACCAGAAGAGAGTTACAGGAGAGTAAAAAACACCAGAGAGCAGTGAATAGTTGCAGAATGACAGGGTCTCTATTCACGTACCAGAAGAGAGTTACAGGAGAGTAAAAAACACCAGAGAGCAGTGAATAGTTGCAGAATGACAGGGTCTCTATTCACGTACCAGAAGAGAGTTACAGGAGAGTAAAAAACACCAGAGAGCAGTGAATAGTTGCAGAATGACAGGGTCTCTATTCACGTACCAGAAGAGAGTTACAGGAGAGTAAAAAACACCAGAGAGCAGTGAATAGTTGCAGAATGACAGGGTCTCTATTCACGTACCTGAAAGCAGAGGAGAGAGAATAGGGTTAGCTTGATGCAGTGTGCAATTTTTCAGCAGATGTCAATAGGCAGCATGTTTTCTTAATAAGCAGCACTGTGCTGAGTAGTGAATGCAGTTCTTGTATAATTCTATTGCTATATTGCTAGTGAATCACTTATAAAATGTTCACTTTGAAAATGTGAACATATGCTATTGTTACAATGTACACTGCCCATGCAATGCACCCCTGTGCAATGCACATCCCAGACTGGTGTGAAATATATGCAGGGAGGGCAGTCAGCTGAGTCCACTAAATTTAGTTGATTGCTAATCAAAGACAATTGGAAAGGCCAATTGGAAAGTTAGATTCTGGTCTGGTCAGGGTGAGATGTTAAGTAAACAGACAATAAAATTTGGGGGAGGTTAAAACTATGGAATAAGACAGCTATACATTTTAGAATAATAGCAAGTATTGATAAGGATTGAACATCACATGGCAATTAAATGAACATTAGAAATAACACATTGGATAACAGTACAACAGATGTAGGACTAAATTAACAAACTAAAATCATTTGCTCGATGTAAATATTCACGTACCAAAAGAGAGTTACAGGAGAGTAAAAAACACCAGAGAGCAGGGAATAGTTGCAGAATGACAGGGTCTCTATTCACGTACCAGAAGAGAGTTACAGGAGAGTAAAAAACACCAGAGAGCAGTGAATAGTTGCAGAATGACAGGGTCTCTATTCACGTACCAGAAGAGAGTTACAGGAGAGTAAAAAACACCAGAGAGCAGTGAATAGTTGCAGAATGACAGGGTCTCTATTCACGTACCAGAAGAGAGTTACAGGAGAGTAAAAAACACCAGAGAGCAGTGAATAGTTGCAGAATGACAGGGTCTCTATTCACGTACCAGAAGAGAGTTACAGGAGAGTAAAAAACACCAGAGAGCAGTGAATAGTTGCAGAATGACAGGGTCTCTATTCACGTACCAGAAGAGAGTTACAGGAGAGTAAAAAACACCAGAGAGCAGTGAATAGTTGCAGAATGACAGGGTCTCTATTCACGTACCAGAAGAGAGTTACAGGAGAGTAAAAAACACCAGAGAGCAGTGAATAGTTGCAGAATGACAGGGTCTCTATTCACGTACCAGAAGAGAGTTACAGGAGAGTAAAAAACACCAGAGAGCAGTGAATAGTTGCAGAATGACAGGGTCTCTATTCACGTACCAGAAGAGAGTTACAGGAGAGTAAAAAACACCAGAGAGCAGTGAATAGTTGCAGAATGACAGGGTCTCTATTCACGTACCAGAAGAGAGTTACAGGAGAGTAAAAAACACCAGAGAGCAGTGAATAGTTGCAGAATGACAGGGTCTCTATTCACGTACCAGAAGAGAGTTACAGGAGAGTAAAAAACACCAGAGAGCAGTGAATAGTTGCAGAATGACAGGGTCTCTATTCACGTACCAGAAGAGAGTTACAGGAGAGTAAAAAACACCAGAGAGCAGTGAATAGTTGCAGAATGACAGGGTCTCTATTCACGTACCAGAAGAGAGTTACAGGAGAGTAAAAAACACCAGAGAGCAGTGAATAGTTGCAGAATGACAGGGTCTCTATTCACGTACCTGAAAGCAGAGGAGAGAGAATAGGGTTAGCTTGATGCAGTGTGCAATTTTTCAGCAGATGTCAATAGGCAGCATGTTTTCTTAATAAGCAGCACTGTGCTGAGTAGTGAATGCAGTTCTTGTATAATTCTATTGCTATATTGCTAGTGAATCACTTATAAAATGTTCACTTTGAAAATGTGAACATATGCTATTGTTACAATGTACACTGCCCATGCAATGCACCCCTGTGCAATGCACATCCCAGACTGGTGTGAAATATATGCAGGGAGGGCAGTCAGCTGAGTCCACTAAATTTAGTTGATTGCTAATCAAAGACAATTGGAAAGGCCAATTGGAAAGTTAGATTCTGGTCTGGTCAGGGTGAGATGTTAAGTAAACAGACAATAAAATTTGGGGGAGGTTAAAACTATGGAATAAGACAGCTATACATTTTAGAATAATAGCAAGTATTGATAAGGATTGAACATCACATGGCAATTAAATGAACATTAGAAATAACACATTGGATAACAGTACAACAGATGTAGGACTAAATTAACAAACTAAAATCATTTGCTCGATGTAAATATTCACGTACCAAAAGAGAGTTACAGGAGAGTAAAAAACACCAGAGAGCAGGGAATAGTTGCAGAATGACAGGGTCTCTATTCACGTACCAGAAGAGAGTTACAGGAGAGTAAAAAACACCAGAGAGCAGTGAATAGTTGCAGAATGACAGGGTCTCTATTCACGTACCAGAAGAGAGTTACAGGAGAGTAAAAAACACCAGAGAGCAGTGAATAGTTGCAGAATGACAGGGTCTCTATTCACGTACCAGAAGAGAGTTACAGGAGAGTAAAAAACACCAGAGAGCAGTGAATAGTTGCAGAATGACAGGGTCTCTATTCACGTACCAGAAGAGAGTTACAGGAGAGTAAAAAACACCAGAGAGCAGTGAATAGTTGCAGAATGACAGGGTCTCTATTCACGTACCAGAAGAGAGTTACAGGAGAGTAAAAAACACCAGAGAGCAGTGAATAGTTGCAGAATGACAGGGTCTCTATTCACGTACCAGAAGAGAGTTACAGGAGAGTAAAAAACACCAGAGAGCAGTGAATAGTTGCAGAATGACAGGGTCTCTATTCACGTACCAGAAGAGAGTTACAGGAGAGTAAAAAACACCAGAGAGCAGTGAATAGTTGCAGAATGACAGGGTCTCTATTCACGTACCAGAAGAGAGTTACAGGAGAGTAAAAAACACCAGAGAGCAGTGAATAGTTGCAGAATGACAGGGTCTCTATTCACGTACCAGAAGAGAGTTACAGGAGAGTAAAAAACACCAGAGAGCAGTGAATAGTTGCAGAATGACAGGGTCTCTATTCACGTACCTGAAAGCAGAGGAGAGAGAATAGGGTTAGCTTGATGCAGTGTGCAATTTTTCAGCAGATGTCAATAGGCAGCATGTTTTCTTAATAAGCAGCACTGTGCTGAGTAGTGAATGCAGTTCTTGTATAATTCTATTGCTATATTGCTAGTGAATCACTTATAAAATGTTCACTTTGAAAATGTGAACATATGCTATTGTTACAATGTACACTGCCCATGCAATGCACCCCTGTGCAATGCACATCCCAGACTGGTGTGAAATATATGCAGGGAGGGCAGTCAGCTGAGTCCACTAAATTTAGTTGATTGCTAATCAAAGACAATTGGAAAGGCCAATTGGAAAGTTAGATTCTGGTCTGGTCAGGGTGAGATGTTAAGTAAACAGACAATAAAATTTGGGGGAGGTTAAAACTATGGAATAAGACAGCTATACATTTTAGAATAATAGCAAGTATTGATAAGGATTGAACATCACATGGCAATTAAATGAACATTAGAAATAACACATTGGATAACAGTACAACAGATGTAGGACTAAATTAACAAACTAAAATCATTTGCTCGATGTAAATATTCACGTACCAAAAGAGAGTTACAGGAGAGTAAAAAACACCAGAGAGCAGGGAATAGTTGCAGAATGACAGGGTCTCTATTCACGTACCAGAAGAGAGTTACAGGAGAGTAAAAAACACCAGAGAGCAGTGAATAGTTGCAGAATGACAGGGTCTCTATTCACGTACCAGAAGAGAGTTACAGGAGAGTAAAAAACACCAGAGAGCAGTGAATAGTTGCAGAATGACAGGGTCTCTATTCACGTACCAGAAGAGAGTTACAGGAGAGTAAAAAACACCAGAGAGCAGTGAATAGTTGCAGAATGACAGGGTCTCTATTCACGTACCAGAAGAGAGTTACAGGAGAGTAAAAAACACCAGAGAGCAGTGAATAGTTGCAGAATGACAGGGTCTCTATTCACGTACCAGAAGAGAGTTACAGGAGAGTAAAAAACACCAGAGAGCAGTGAATAGTTGCAGAATGACAGGGTCTCTATTCACGTACCAGAAGAGAGTTACAGGAGAGTAAAAAACACCAGAGAGCAGTGAATAGTTGCAGAATGACAGGGTCTCTATTCACGTACCAGAAGAGAGTTACAGGAGAGTAAAAAACACCAGAGAGCAGTGAATAGTTGCAGAATGACAGGGTCTCTATTCACGTACCAGAAGAGAGTTACAGGAGAGTAAAAAACACCAGAGAGCAGTGAATAGTTGCAGAATGACAGGGTCTCTATTCACGTACCTGAAAGCAGAGGAGAGAGAATAGGGTTAGCTTGATGCAGTGTGCAATTTTTCAGCAGATGTCAATAGGCAGCATGTTTTCTTAATAAGCAGCACTGTGCTGAGTAGTGAATGCAGTTCTTGTATAATTCTATTGCTATATTGCTAGTGAATCACTTATAAAATGTTCACTTTGAAAATGTGAACATATGCTATTGTTACAATGTACACTGCCCATGCAATGCACCCCTGTGCAATGCACATCCCAGACTGGTGTGAAATATATGCAGGGAGGGCAGTCAGCTGAGTCCACTAAATTTAGTTGATTGCTAATCAAAGACAATTGGAAAGGCCAATTGGAAAGTTAGATTCTGGTCTGGTCAGGGTGAGATGTTAAGTAAACAGACAATAAAATTTGGGGGAGGTTAAAACTATGGAATAAGACAGCTATACATTTTAGAATAATAGCAAGTATTGATAAGGATTGAACATCACATGGCAATTAAATGAACATTAGAAATAACACATTGGATAACAGTACAACAGATGTAGGACTAAATTAACAAACTAAAATCATTTGCTCGATGTAAATATTCACGTACCAAAAGAGAGTTACAGGAGAGTAAAAAACACCAGAGAGCAGGGAATAGTTGCAGAATGACAGGGTCTCTATTCACGTACCAGAAGAGAGTTACAGGAGAGTAAAAAACACCAGAGAGCAGTGAATAGTTGCAGAATGACAGGGTCTCTATTCACGTACCAGAAGAGAGTTACAGGAGAGTAAAAAACACCAGAGAGCAGTGAATAGTTGCAGAATGACAGGGTCTCTATTCACGTACCAGAAGAGAGTTACAGGAGAGTAAAAAACACCAGAGAGCAGTGAATAGTTGCAGAATGACAGGGTCTCTATTCACGTACCAGAAGAGAGTTACAGGAGAGTAAAAAACACCAGAGAGCAGTGAATAGTTGCAGAATGACAGGGTCTCTATTCACGTACCAGAAGAGAGTTACAGGAGAGTAAAAAACACCAGAGAGCAGTGAATAGTTGCAGAATGACAGGGTCTCTATTCACGTACCAGAAGAGAGTTACAGGAGAGTAAAAAACACCAGAGAGCAGTGAATAGTTGCAGAATGACAGGGTCTCTATTCACGTACCAGAAGAGAGTTACAGGAGAGTAAAAAACACCAGAGAGCAGTGAATAGTTGCAGAATGACAGGGTCTCTATTCACGTACCAGAAGAGAGTTACAGGAGAGTAAAAAACACCAGAGAGCAGTGAATAGTTGCAGAATGACAGGGTCTCTATTCACGTACCAGAAGAGAGTTACAGGAGAGTAAAAAACACCAGAGAGCAGTGAATAGTTGCAGAATGACAGGGTCTCTATTCACGTACCAGAAGAGAGTTACAGGAGAGTAAAAAACACCAGAGAGCAGTGATAGTTTGCAGAATGACAGGGTCTCTATTCACGTACCAGAAGAGAGTTACAGGAGAGTAAAAAACACCAGAGAGCAGTGAATAGTTGCAGAATGACAGGGTCTCTATTCACGTACCAGAAGAGAGTTACAGGAGAGTAAAAAACACCAGAGAGCAGTGAATAGTTGCAGAATGACAGGGTCTCTATTCACGTACCAGAAGAGAGTTACAGGAGAGTAAAAAACACCAGAGAGCAGTGAATAGTTGCAGAATGACAGGGTCTCTATTCACGTACCAGAAGAGAGTTACAGGAGAGTAAAAAACACCAGAGAGCAGTGAATAGTTGCAGAATGACAGGGTCTCTATTCACGTACCAGAAGAGAGTTACAGGAGAGTAAAAAACACCAGAGAGCAGTGAATAGTTGCAGAATGACAGGGTCTCTATTCACGTACCAGAAGAGAGTTACAGGAGAGTAAAAAACACCAGAGAGCAGTGAATAGTTGCAGAATGACAGGGTCTCTATTCACGTACCAGAAGAGAGTTACAGGAGAGTAAAAAACACCAGAGAGCAGTGAATAGTTGCAGAATGACAGGGTCTCTATTCACGTACCTGAAAGCAGAGGAGAGAGAATAGGGTTAGCTTGATGCAGTGTGCAATTTTTCAGCAGATGTCAATAGGCAGCATGTTTTCTTAATAAGCAGCACTGTGCTGAGTAGTGAATGCAGTTCTTGTATAATTCTATTGCTATATTGCTAGTGAATCACTTATAAAATGTTCACTTTGAAAATGTGAACATATGCTATTGTTACAATGTACACTGCCCATGCAATGCACCCCTGTGCAATGCACATCCCAGACTGGTGTGAAATATATGCAGGGAGGGCAGTCAGCTGAGTCCACTAAATTTAGTTGATTGCTAATCAAAGACAATTGGAAAGGCCAATTGGAAAGTTAGATTCTGGTCTGGTCAGGGTGAGATGTTAAGTAAACAGACAATAAAATTTGGGGGAGGTTAAAACTATGGAATAAGACAGCTATACATTTTAGAATAATAGCAAGTATTGATAAGGATTGAACATCACATGGCAATTAAATGAACATTAGAAATAACACATTGGATAACAGTACAACAGATGTAGGACTAAATTAACAAACTAAAATCATTTGCTCGATGTAAATATTCACGTACCAAAAGAGAGTTACAGGAGAGTAAAAAACACCAGAGAGCAGGGAATAGTTGCAGAATGACAGGGTCTCTATTCACGTACCAGAAGAGAGTTACAGGAGAGTAAAAAACACCAGAGAGCAGTGAATAGTTGCAGAATGACAGGGTCTCTATTCACGTACCAGAAGAGAGTTACAGGAGAGTAAAAAACACCAGAGAGCAGTGAATAGTTGCAGAATGACAGGGTCTCTATTCACGTACCAGAAGAGAGTTACAGGAGAGTAAAAAACACCAGAGAGCAGTGAATAGTTGCAGAATGACAGGGTCTCTATTCACGTACCAGAAGAGAGTTACAGGAGAGTAAAAAACACCAGAGAGCAGTGAATAGTTGCAGAATGACAGGGTCTCTATTCACGTACCAGAAGAGAGTTACAGGAGAGTAAAAAACACCAGAGAGCAGTGAATAGTTGCAGAATGACAGGGTCTCTATTCACGTACCAGAAGAGAGTTACAGGAGAGTAAAAAACACCAGAGAGCAGTGAATAGTTGCAGAATGACAGGGTCTCTATTCACGTACCAGAAGAGAGTTACAGGAGAGTAAAAAACACCAGAGAGCAGTGAATAGTTGCAGAATGACAGGGTCTCTATTCACGTACCAGAAGAGAGTTACAGGAGAGTAAAAAACACCAGAGAGCAGTGAATAGTTGCAGAATGACAGGGTCTCTATTCACGTACCAGAAAGCAGAGGAGAGAGAATAGGGTTAGCTTGATGCAGTGTGCAATTTTTCAGCAGATGTCAATAGGCAGCATGTTTTCTTAATAAGCAGCACTGTGCTGAGTAGTGAATGCAGTTCTTGTATAATTCTATTGCTATATTGCTAGTGAATCACTTATAAAATGTTCACTTTGAAAATGTGAACATATGCTATTGTTACAATGTACACTGCCCATGCAATGCACCCCTGTGCAATGCACATCCCAGACTGGTGTGAAATATATGCAGGGAGGGCAGTCAGCTGAGTCCACTAAATTTAGTTGATTGCTAATCAAAGACAATTGGAAAGGCCAATTGGAAAGTTAGATTCTGGTCTGGTCAGGGTGAGATGTTAAGTAAACAGACAATAAAATTTGGGGGAGGTTAAAACTATGGAATAAGACAGCTATACATTTTAGAATAATAGCAAGTATTGATAAGGATTGAACATCACATGGCAATTAAATGAACATTAGAAATAACACATTGGATAACAGTACAACAGATGTAGGACTAAATTAACAAACTAAAATCATTTGCTCGATGTAAATATTCACGTACCAAAAGAGAGTTACAGGAGAGTAAAAAACACCAGAGAGCAGGGAATAGTTGCAGAATGACAGGGTCTCTATTCACGTACCAGAAGAGAGTTACAGGAGAGTAAAAAACACCAGAGAGCAGTGAATAGTTGCAGAATGACAGGGTCTCTATTCACGTACCAGAAGAGAGTTACAGGAGAGTAAAAAACACCAGAGAGCAGTGAATAGTTGCAGAATGACAGGGTCTCTATTCACGTACCAGAAGAGAGTTACAGGAGAGTAAAAAACACCAGAGAGCAGTGAATAGTTGCAGAATGACAGGGTCTCTATTCACGTACCAGAAGAGAGTTACAGGAGAGTAAAAAACACCAGAGAGCAGTGAATAGTTGCAGAATGACAGGGTCTCTATTCACGTACCAGAAGAGAGTTACAGGAGAGTAAAAAACACCAGAGAGCAGTGAATAGTTGCAGAATGACAGGGTCTCTATTCACGTACCAGAAGAGAGTTACAGGAGAGTAAAAAACACCAGAGAGCAGTGAATAGTTGCAGAATGACAGGGTCTCTATTCACGTACCAGAAGAGAGTTACAGGAGAGTAAAAAACACCAGAGAGCAGTGAATAGTTGCAGAATGACAGGGTCTCTATTCACGTACCTGAAAGCAGAGGAGAGAGAATAGGGTTAGCTTGATGCAGTGTGCAATTTTTCAGCAGATGTCAATAGGCAGCATGTTTTCTTAATAAGCAGCACTGTGCTGAGTAGTGAATGCAGTTCTTGTATAATTCTATTGCTATATTGCTAGTGAATCACTTATAAAATGTTCACTTTGAAAATGTGAACATATGCTATTGTTACAATGTACACTGCCCATGCAATGCACCCCTGTGCAATGCACATCCCAGACTGGTGTGAAATATATGCAGGGAGGGCAGTCAGCTGAGTCCACTAAATTTAGTTGATTGCTAATCAAAGACAATTGGAAAGGCCAATTGGAAAGTTAGATTCTGGTCTGGTCAGGGTGAGATGTTAAGTAAACAGACAATAAAATTTGGGGGAGGTTAAAACTATGGAATAAGACAGCTATACATTTTAGAATAATAGCAAGTATTGATAAGGATTGAACATCACATGGCAATTAAATGAACATTAGAAATAACACATTGGATAACAGTACAACAGATGTAGGACTAAATTAACAAACTAAAATCATTTGCTCGATGTAAATATTCACGTACCAAAAGAGAGTTACAGGAGAGTAAAAAACACCAGAGAGCAGTGAATAGTTGCAGAATGACAGGGTCTCTATTCACGTACCAGAAGAGAGTTACAGGAGAGTAAAAAACACCAGAGAGCAGTGAATAGTTGCAGAATGACAGGGTCTCTATTCACGTACCAGAAGAGAGTTACAGGAGAGTAAAAAACACCAGAGAGCAGTGAATAGTTGCAGAATGACAGGGTCTCTATTCACGTACCAGAAGAGAGTTACAGGAGAGTAAAAAACACCAGAGAGCAGTGAATAGTTGCAGAATGACAGGGTCTCTATTCACGTACCAGAAGAGAGTTACAGGAGAGTAAAAAACACCAGAGAGCAGTGAATAGTTGCAGAATGACAGGGTCTCTATTCACGTACCAGAAGAGAGTTACAGGAGAGTAAAAAACACCAGAGAGCAGTGAATAGTTGCAGAATGACAGGGTCTCTATTCACGTACCAGAAGAGAGTTACAGGAGAGTAAAAAACACCAGAGAGCAGTGAATAGTTGCAGAATGACAGGGTCTCTATTCACGTACCAGAAGAGAGTTACAGGAGAGTAAAAAACACCAGAGAGCAGTGAATAGTTGCAGAATGACAGGGTCTCTATTCACGTACCAGAAGAGAGTTACAGGAGAGTAAAAAACACCAGAGAGCAGTGAATAGTTGCAGAATGACAGGGTCTCTATTCACGTACCAGAAGAGAGTTACAGGAGAGTAAAAAACACCAGAGAGCAGTGAATAGTTGCAGAATGACAGGGTCTCTATTCACGTACCAGAAGAGAGTTACAGGAGAGTAAAAAACACCAGAGAGCAGTGAATAGTTGCAGAATGACAGGGTCTCTATTCACGTACCAGAAGAGAGTTACAGGAGAGTAAAAAACACCAGAGAGCAGTGAATAGTTGCAGAATGACAGGGTCTCTATTCACGTACCAGAAGAGAGTTACAGGAGAGTAAAAAACACCAGAGAGCAGTGAATAGTTGCAGAATGACAGGGTCTCTATTCACGTACCAGAAGAGAGTTACAGGAGAGTAAAAAACACCAGAGAGCAGTGAATAGTTGCAGAATGACAGGGTCTCTATTCACGTACCAGAAGAGAGTTA
Source organism: Bombina bombina (assembly GCF_027579735.1). Classification (NCBI taxonomy): domain Eukaryota; kingdom Metazoa; phylum Chordata; class Amphibia; order Anura; family Bombinatoridae; genus Bombina; species Bombina bombina. The sequence continues at coordinate 997,004,937 of NC_069499.1, read as the reverse complement.
CAGGAGAGTAAAAAACACCAGAGAGCAGTGAATAGTTGCAGAATGACAGGGTCTCTATTCACGTACCAGAAGAGAGTTACAGGAGAGTAAAAAACACCAGAGAGCAGTGAATAGTTGCAGAATGACAGGGTCTCTATTCACGTACCAGAAGAGAGTTACAGGAGAGTAAAAAACACCAGAGAGCAGTGAATAGTTGCAGAATGACAGGGTCTCTATTCACGTACCTGAAAGCAGAGGAGAGAGAATAGGGTTAGCTTGATGCAGTGTGCAATTTTTCAGCAGATGTCAATAGGCAGCATGTTTTCTTAATAAGCAGCACTGTGCTGAGTAGTGAATGCAGTTCTTGTATAATTCTATTGCTATATTGCTAGTGAATCACTTATAAAATGTTCACTTTGAAAATGTGAACATATGCTATTGTTACAATGTACACTGCCCATGCAATGCACCCCTGTGCAATGCACATCCCAGACTGGTGTGAAATATATGCAGGGAGGGCAGTCAGCTGAGTCCACTAAATTTAGTTGATTGCTAATCAAAGACAATTGGAAAGGCCAATTGGAAAGTTAGATTCTGGTCTGGTCAGGGTGAGATGTTAAGTAAACAGACAATAAAATTTGGGGGAGGTTAAAACTATGGAATAAGACAGCTATACATTTTAGAATAATAGCAAGTATTGATAAGGATTGAACATCACATGGCAATTAAATGAACATTAGAAATAACACATTGGATAACAGTACAACAGATGTAGGACTAAATTAACAAACTAAAATCATTTGCTCGATGTAAATATTCACGTACCAAAAGAGAGTTACAGGAGAGTAAAAAACACCAGAGAGCAGGGAATAGTTGCAGAATGACAGGGTCTCTATTCACGTACCAGAAGAGAGTTACAGGAGAGTAAAAAACACCAGAGAGCAGTGAATAGTTGCAGAATGACAGGGTCTCTATTCACGTACCAGAAGAGAGTTACAGGAGAGTAAAAAACACCAGAGAGCAGTGAATAGTTGCAGAATGACAGGGTCTCTATTCACGTACCAGAAGAGAGTTACAGGAGAGTAATAAACACCAGAGAGCAGTGAATAGTTGCAGAATGACAGGGTCTCTATTCACGTACCAGAAGAGAGTTACAGGAGAGTAAAAAACACCAGAGAGCAGTGAATAGTTGCAGAATGACAGGGTCTCTATTCACGTACCAGAAGAGAGTTACAGGAGAGTAAAAAACACCAGAGAGCAGTGAATAGTTGCAGAATGACAGGGTCTCTATTCACGTACCAGAAGAGAGTTACAGGAGAGTAAAAAACACCAGAGAGCAGTGAATAGTTGCAGAATGACAGGGTCTCTATTCACGTACCAGAAGAGAGTTACAGGAGAGTAAGAAACACCAGAGAGCAGTGAATAGTTGCAGAATGACAGGGTCTCTATTCACGTACCTGAAAGCAGAGGAGAGAGAATAGGGTTAGCTTGATGCAGTGTGCAATTTTTCAGCAGATGTCAATAGGCAGCATGTTTTCTTAATAAGCAGCACTGTGCTGAGTAGTGAATGCAGTTCTTGTATAATTCTATTGCTATATTGCTAGTGAATCACTTATAAAATGTTCACTTTGAAAATGTGAACATATGCTATTGTTACAATGTACACTGCCCATGCAATGCACCCCTGTGCAATGCACATCCCAGACTGGTGTGAAATATATGCAGGGAGGGCAGTCAGCTGAGTCCACTAAATTTAGTTGATTGCTAATCAAAGACAATTGGAAAGGCCAATTGGAAAGTTAGATTCTGGTCTGGTCAGGGTGAGATGTTAAGTAAACAGACAATAAAATTTGGGGGAGGTTAAAACTATGGAATAAGACAGCTATACATTTTAGAATAATAGCAAGTATTGATAAGGATTGAACATCACATGGCAATTAAATGAACATTAGAAATAACACATTGGATAACAGTACAACAGATGTAGGACTAAATTAACAAACTAAAATCATTTGCTCGATGTAAATATTCACGTACCAAAAGAGAGTTACAGGAGAGTAAAAAACACCAGAGAGCAGTGAATAGTTGCAGAATGACAGGGTCTCTATTCACGTACCAGAAGAGAGTTACAGGAGAGTAAAAAACACCAGAGAGCAGTGAATAGTTGCAGAATGACAGGGTCTCTATTCACGTACCAGAAGAGAGTTACAGGAGAGTAAAAAACACCAGAGAGCAGTGAATAGTTGCAGAATGACAGGGTCTCTATTCACGTACCAGAAGAGAGTTACAGGAGAGTAAAAAACACCAGAGAGCAGTGAATAGTTGCAGAATGACAGGGTCTCTATTCACGTACCAGAAGAGAGTTACAGGAGAGTAAAAAACACCAGAGAGCAGTGAATAGTTGCAGAATGACAGGGTCTCTATTCACGTACCAGAAGAGAGTTACAGGAGAGTAAAAAACACCAGAGAGCAGTGAATAGTTGCAGAATGACAGGGTCTCTATTCACGTACCAGAAGAGAGTTACAGGAGAGTAAAAAACACCAGAGAGCAGTGAATAGTTGCAGAATGACAGGGTCTCTATTCACGTACCAGAAGAGAGTTACAGGAGAGTAAAAAACACCAGAGAGCAGTGAATAGTTGCAGAATGACAGGGTCTCTATTCACGTACCAGAAGAGAGTTACAGGAGAGTAAAAAACACCAGAGAGCAGTGAATAGTTGCAGAATGACAGGGTCTCTATTCACGTACCAGAAGAGAGTTACAGGAGAGTAAAAAACACCAGAGAGCAGTGAATAGTTGCAGAATGACAGGGTCTCTATTCACGTACCAGAAGAGAGTTACAGGAGAGTAAAAAACACCAGAGAGCAGTGAATAGTTGCAGAATGACAGGGTCTCTATTCACGTACCAGAAGAGAGTTACAGGAGAGTAAAAAACACCAGAGAGCAGTGAATAGTTGCAGAATGACAGGGTCTCTATTCACGTACCAGAAGAGAGTTACAGGAGAGTAAAAAACACCAGAGAGCAGTGAATAGTTGCAGAATGACAGGGTCTCTATTCACGTACCAGAAGAGAGTTACAGGAGAGTAAAAAACACCAGAGAGCAGTGAATAGTTGCAGAATGACAGGGTCTCTATTCACGTACCAGAAGAGAGTTACAGGAGAGTAAAAAACACCAGAGAGCAGTGAATAGTTGCAGAATGACAGGGTCTCTATTCACGTACCAGAAGAGAGTTACAGGAGAGTAAAAAACACCAGAGAGCAGTGAATAGTTGCAGAATGACAGGGTCTCTATTCACGTACCTGAAAGCAGAGGAGAGAGAATAGGGTTAGCTTGATGCAGTGTGCAATTTTTCAGCAGATGTCAATAGGCAGCATGTTTTCTTAATAAGCAGCACTGTGCTGAGTAGTGAATGCAGTTCTTGTATAATTCTATTGCTATATTGCTAGTGAATCACTTATAAAATGTTCACTTTGAAAATGTGAACATATGCTATTGTTACAATGTACACTGCCCATGCAATGCACCCCTGTGCAATGCACATCCCAGACTGGTGTGAAATATATGCAGGGAGGGCAGTCAGCTGAGTCCACTAAATTTAGTTGATTGCTAATCAAAGACAATTGGAAAGGCCAATTGGAAAGTTAGATTCTGGTCTGGTCAGGGTGAGATGTTAAGTAAACAGACAATAAAATTTGGGGGAGGTTAAAACTATGGAATAAGACAGCTATACATTTTAGAATAATAGCAAGTATTGATAAGGATTGAACATCACATGGCAATTAAATGAACATTAGAAATAACACATTGGATAACAGTACAACAGATGTAGGACTAAATTAACAAACTAAAATCATTTGCTCGATGTAAATATTCACGTACCAAAAGAGAGTTACAGGAGAGTAAAAAACACCAGAGAGCAGGGAATAGTTGCAGAATGACAGGGTCTCTATTCACGTACCAGAAGAGAGTTACAGGAGAGTAAAAAACACCAGAGAGCAGTGAATAGTTGCAGAATGACAGGGTCTCTATTCACGTACCAGAAGAGAGTTACAGGAGAATAAAAAACACCAGAGAGCAGTGAATAGTTGCAGAATGACAGGGTCTCTATTCACGTACCAGAAGAGAGTTACAGGAGAGTAAAAAACACCAGAGAGCAGTGAATAGTTGCAGAATGACAGGGTCTCTATTCACGTACCAGAAGAGAGTTACAGGAGAGTAAAAAACACCAGAGAGCAGTGAATAGTTGCAGAATGACAGGGTCTCTATTCACGTACCAGAAGAGAGTTACAGGAGAGTAAAAAACACCAGAGAGCAGTGAATAGTTGCAGAATGACAGGGTCTCTATTCACGTACCAGAAGAGAGTTACAGGAGAGTAAAAAACACCAGAGAGCAGTGAATAGTTGCAGAATGAAAGGGTCTCTATTCACGTACCAGAAGAGAGTTACAGGAGAGTAAAAAACACCAGAGAGCAGTGAATAGTTGCAGAATGACAGGGTCTCTATTCACGTACCAGAAGAGAGTTACAGGAGAGTAAAAAACACCAGAGAGCAGTGAATAGTTGCAGAATGACAGGGTCTCTATTCACGTACCTGAAAGCAGAGGAGAGAGAATAGGGTTAGCTTGATGCAGTGTGCAATTTTTCAGCAGATGTCAATAGGCAGCATGTTTTCTTAATAAGCAGCACTGTGCTGAGTAGTGAATGCAGTTCTTGTATAATTCTATTGCTATATTGCTAGTGAATCACTTATAAAATGTTCACTTTGAAAATGTGAACATATGCTATTGTTACAATGTACACTGCCCATGCAATGCACCCCTGTGCAATGCACATCCCAGACTGGTGTGAAATATATGCAGGGAGGGCAGTCAGCTGAGTCCACTAAATTTAGTTGATTGCTAATCAAAGACAATTGGAAAGGCCAATTGGAAAGTTAGATTCTGGTCTGGTCAGGGTGAGATGTTAAGTAAACAGACAATAAAATTTGGGGGAGGTTAAAACTATGGAATAAGACAGCTATACATTTTAGAATAATAGCAAGTATTGATAAGGATTGAACATCACATGGCAATTAAATGAACATTAGAAATAACACATTGGATAACAGTACAACAGATGTAGGACTAAATTAACAAACTAAAATCATTTGCTCGATGTAAATATTCACGTACCAAAAGAGAGTTACAGGAGAGTAAAAAACACCAGAGAGCAGTGAATAGTTGCAGAATGACAGGGTCTCTATTCACGTACCAGAAGAGAGTTACAGGAGAGTAAAAAACACCAGAGAGCAGTGAATAGTTGCAGAATGACAGGGTCTCTATTCACGTACCAGAAGAGAGTTACAGGAGAGTAAAAAACACCAGAGAGCAGTGAATAGTTGCAGAATGACAGGGTCTCTATTCACGTACCAGAAGAGAGTTACAGGAGAGTAAAAAACACCAGAGAGCAGTGAATAGTTGCAGAATGACAGGGTCTCTATTCACGTACCAGAAGAGAGTTACAGGAGAGTAAAAAACACCAGAGAGCAGTGAATAGTTGCAGAATGACAGGGTCTCTATTCACGTACCAGAAGAGAGTTACAGGAGAGTAAAAAACACCAGAGAGCAGTGAATAGTTGCAGAATGACAGGGTCTCTATTCACGTACCAGAAGAGAGTTACAGGAGAGTAAAAAACACCAGAGAGCAGTGAATAGTTGCAGAATGACAGGGTCTCTATTCACGTACCAGAAGAGAGTTACAGGAGAGTAAAAAACACCAGAGAGCAGTGAATAGTTGCAGAATGACAGGGTCTCTATTCACGTACCAGAAGAGAGTTACAGGAGAGTAAAAAACACCAGAGAGCAGTGAATAGTTGCAGAATGACAGGGTCTCTATTCACGTACCAGAAGAGAGTTACAGGAGAGTAAAAAACACCAGAGAGCAGTGAATAGTTGCAGAATGACAGGGTCTCTATTCACGTACCAGAAGAGAGTTACAGGAGAGTAAAAAACACCAGAGAGCAGTGAATAGTTGCAGAATGACAGGGTCTCTATTCACGTACCAGAAGAGAGTTACAGGAGAGTAAAAAACACCAGAGAGCAGTGAATAGTTGCAGAATGACAGGGTCTCTATTCACGTACCAGAAGAGAGTTACAGGAGAGTAAAAAACACCAGAGAGCAGTGAATAGTTGCAGAATGACAGGGTCTCTATTCACGTACCAGAAGAGAGTTACAGGAGAGTAAAAAACACCAGAGAGCAGTGAATAGTTGCAGAATGACAGGGTCTCTATTCACGTACCAGAAGAGAGTTACAGGAGAGTAAAAAACACCAGAGAGCAGTGAATAGTTGCAGAATGACAGGGTCTCTATTCACGTACCAGAAGAGAGTTACAGGAGAGTAAAAAACACCAGAGAGCAGTGAATAGTTGCAGAATGACAGGGTCTCTATTCACGTACCAGAAGAGAGTTACAGGAGAGTAAAAAACACCAGAGAGCAGTGAATAGTTGCAGAATGACAGGGTCTCTATTCACGTACCAGAAGAGAGTTACAGGAGAGTAAAAAACACCAGAGAGCAGTGAATAGTTGCAGAATGACAGGGTCTCTATTCACGTACCAGAAGAGAGTTACAGGAGAGTAAAAAACACCAGAGAGCAGTGAATAGTTGCAGAATGACAGGGTCTCTATTCACGTACCAGAAGAGAGTTACAGGAGAGTAAAAAACACCAGAGAGCAGTGAATAGTTGCAGAATGACAGGGTCTCTATTCACGTACCAGAAGAGAGTTACAGGAGAGTAAAAAACACCAGAGAGCAGTGAATAGTTGCAGAATGACAGGGTCTCTATTCACGTACCAGAAGAGAGTTACAGGAGAGTAAAAAACACCAGAGAGCAGTGAATAGTTGCAGAATGACAGGGTCTCTATTCACGTACCAGAAGAGAGTTACAGGAGAGTAAAAAACACCAGAGAGCAGTGAATAGTTGCAGAATGACAGGGTCTCTATTCACGTACCAGAAGAGAGTTACAGGAGAGTAAAAAACACCAGAGAGCAGTGAATAGTTGCAGAATGACAGGGTCTCTATTCACGTACCAGAAGAGAGTTACAGGAGAGTAAAAAACACCAGAGAGCAGTGAATAGTTGCAGAATGACAGGGTCTCTATTCACGTACCAGAAGAGAGTTACAGGAGAGTAAAAAACACCAGAGAGCAGTGAATAGTTGCAGAATGACAGGGTCTCTATTCACGTACCAGAAGAGAGTTACAGGAGAGTAAAAAACACCAGAGAGCAGTGAATAGTTGCAGAATGACAGGGTCTCTATTCACGTACCTGAAAGCAGAGGAGAGAGAATAGGGTTAGCTTGATGCAGTGTGCAATTTTTCAGCAGATGTCAATAGGCAGCATGTTTTCTTAATAAGCAGCACTGTGCTGAGTAGTGAATGCAGTTCTTGTATAATTCTATTGCTATATTGCTAGTGAATCACTTATAAAATGTTCACTTTGAAAATGTGAACATATGCTATTGTTACAATGTACACTGCCCATGCAATGCACCCCTGTGCAATGCACATCCCAGACTGGTGTGAAATATATGCAGGGAGGGCAGTCAGCTGAGTCCACTAAATTTAGTTGATTGCTAATCAAAGACAATTGGAAAGGCCAATTGGAAAGTTAGATTCTGGTCTGGTCAGGGTGAGATGTTAAGTAAACAGACAATAAAATTTGGGGGAGGTTAAAACTATGGAATAAGACAGCTATACATTTTAGAATAATAGCAAGTATTGATAAGGATTGAACATCACATGGCAATTAAATGAACATTAGAAATAACACATTGGATAACAGTACAACAGATGTAGGACTAAATTAACAAACTAAAATCATTTGCTCGATGTAAATATTCACGTACCAAAAGAGAGTTACAGGAGAGTAAAAAACACCAGAGAGCAGGGAATAGTTGCAGAATGACAGGGTCTCTATTCACGTACCAGAAGAGAGTTACAGGAGAGTAAAAAACACCAGAGAGCAGTGAATAGTTGCAGAATGACAGGGTCTCTATTCACGTACCAGAAGAGAGTTACAGGAGAGTAAAAAACACCAGAGAGCAGTGAATAGTTGCAGAATGACAGGGTCTCTATTCACGTACCAGAAGAGAGTTACAGGAGAGTAAAAAACACCAGAGAGCAGTGAATAGTTGCAGAATGACAGGGTCTCTATTCACGTACCAGAAGAGAGTTACAGGAGAGTAAAAAACACCAGAGAGCAGTGAATAGTTGCAGAATGACAGGGTCTCTATTCACGTACCAGAAGAGAGTTACAGGAGAGTAAAAAACACCAGAGAGCAGTGAATAGTTGCAGAATGACAGGGTCTCTATTCACGTACCAGAAGAGAGTTACAGGAGAGTAAAAAACACCAGAGAGCAGTGAATAGTTGCAGAATGACAGGGTCTCTATTCACGTACCAGAAGAGAGTTACAGGAGAGTAAAAAACACCAGAGAGCAGTGAATAGTTGCAGAATGACAGGGTCTCTATTCACGTACCAGAAGAGAGTTACAGGAGAGTAAAAAACACCAGAGAGCAGTGAATAGTTGCAGAATGACAGGGTCTCTATTCACGTACCTGAAAGCAGAGGAGAGAGAATAGGGTTAGCTTGATGCAGTGTGCAATTTTTCAGCAGATGTCAATAGGCAGCATGTTTTCTTAATAAGCAGCACTGTGCTGAGTAGTGAATGCAGTTCTTGTATAATTCTATTGCTATATTGCTAGTGAATCACTTATAAAATGTTCACTTTGAAAATGTGAACATATGCTATTGTTACAATGTACACTGCCCATGCAATGCACCCCTGTGCAATGCACATCCCAGACTGGTGTGAAATATATGCAGGGAGGGCAGTCAGCTGAGTCCACTAAATTTAGTTGATTGCTAATCAAAGACAATTGGAAAGGCCAATTGGAAAGTTAGATTCTGGTCTGGTCAGGGTGAGATGTTAAGTAAACAGACAATAAAATTTGGGGGAGGTTAAAACTATGGAATAAGACAGCTATACATTTTAGAATAATAGCAAGTATTGATAAGGATTGAACATCACATGGCAATTAAATGAACATTAGAAATAACACATTGGATAACAGTACAACAGATGTAGGACTAAATTAACAAACTAAAATCATTTGCTCGATGTAAATATTCACGTACCAAAAGAGAGTTACAGGAGAGTAAAAAACACCAGAGAGCAGGGAATAGTTGCAGAATGACAGGGTCTCTATTCACGTACCAGAAGAGAGTTACAGGAGAGTAAAAAACACCAGAGAGCAGTGAATAGTTGCAGAATGACAGGGTCTCTATTCACGTACCAGAAGAGAGTTACAGGAGAGTAAAAAACACCAGAGAGCAGTGAATAGTTGCAGAATGACAGGGTCTCTATTCACGTACCAGAAGAGAGTTACAGGAGAGTAAAAAACACCAGAGAGCAGTGAATAGTTGCAGAATGACAGGGTCTCTATTCACGTACCAGAAGAGAGTTACAGGAGAGTAAAAAACACCAGAGAGCAGTGAATAGTTGCAGAATGACAGGGTCTCTATTCACGTACCAGAAGAGAGTTACAGGAGAGTAAAAAACACCAGAGAGCAGTGAATAGTTGCAGAATGACAGGGTCTCTATTCACGTACCAGAAGAGAGTTACAGGAGAGTAAAAAACACCAGAGAGCAGGGAATAGTTGCAGAATGACAGGGTCTCTATTCACGTACCAGAAGAGAGTTACAGGAGAGTAAAAAACACCAGAGAGCAGTGAATAGTTGCAGAATGACAGGGTCTCTATTCACGTACCTGAAAGCAGAGGAGAGAGAATAGGGTTAGCTTGATGCAGTGTGCAATTTTTCAGCAGATGTCAATAGGCAGCATGTTTTCTTAATAAGCAGCACTGTGCTGAGTAGTGAATGCAGTTCTTGTATAATTCTATTGCTATATTGCTAGTGAATCACTTATAAAATGTTCACTTTGAAAATGTGAACATATGCTATTGTTACAATGTACACTGCCCATGCAATGCACCCCTGTGCAATGCACATCCCAGACTGGTGTGAAATATATGCAGGGAGGGCAGTCAGCTGAGTCCACTAAATTTAGTTGATTGCTAATCAAAGACAATTGGAAAGGCCAATTGGAAAGTTAGATTCTGGTCTGGTCAGGGTGAGATGTTAAGTAAACAGACAATAAAATTTGGGGGAGGTTAAAACTATGGAATAAGACAGCTATACATTTTAGAATAATAGCAAGTATTGATAAGGATTGAACATCACATGGCAATTAAATGAACATTAGAAATAACACATTGGATAACAGTACAACAGATGTAGGACTAAATTAACAAACTAAAATCATTTGCTCGATGTAAATATTCACGTACCAAAAGAGAGTTACAGGAGAGTAAAAAACACCAGAGAGCAGGGAATAGTTGCAGAATGACAGGGTCTCTATTCACGTACCAGAAGAGAGTTACAGGAGAGTAAAAAACACCAGAGAGCAGTGAATAGTTGCAGAATGACAGGGTCTCTATTCACGTACCAGAAGAGAGTTACAGGAGAGTAAAAAACACCAGAGAGCAGTGAATAGTTGCAGAATGACAGGGTCTCTATTCACGTACCAGAAGAGAGTTACAGGAGAGTAAAAAACACCAGAGAGCAGTGAATAGTTGCAGAATGACAGGGTCTCTATTCACGTACCAGAAGAGAGTTACAGGAGAGTAAAAAACACCAGAGAGCAGTGAATAGTTGCAGAATGACAGGGTCTCTATTCACGTACCAGAAGAGAGTTACAGGAGAGTAAAAAACACCAGAGAGCAGTGAATAGTTGCAGAATGACAGGGTCTCTATTCACGTACCAGAAGAGAGTTACAGGAGAGTAAAAAACACCAGAGAGCAGTGAATAGTTGCAGAATGACAGGGTCTCTATTCACGTACCAGAAGAGAGTTACAGGAGAGTAAAAAACACCAGAGAGCAGTGAATAGTTGCAGAATGACAGGGTCTCTATTCACGTACCAGAAGAGAGTTACAGGAGAGTAAAAAACACCAGAGAGCAGTGAATAGTTGCAGAATGACAGGGTCTCTATTCACGTACCAGAAGAGAGTTACAGGAGAGTAAAAAACACCAGAGAGCAGTGAATAGTTGCAGAATGACAGGGTCTCTATTCACGTACCAGAAGAGAGTTACAGGAGAGTAAAAAACACCAGAGAGCAGTGAATAGTTGCAGAATGACAGGGTCTCTATTCACGTACCAGAAGAGAGTTACAGGAGAGTAAAAAACACCAGAGAGCAGTGAATAGTTGCAGAATGACAGGGTCTCTATTCACGTACCAGAAGAGAGTTACAGGAGAGTAAAAAACACCAGAGAGCAGTGAATAGTTGCAGAATGACAGGGTCTCTATTCACGTACCTGAAAGCAGAGGAGAGAGAATAGGGTTAGCTTGATGCAGTGTGCAATTTTTCAGCAGATGTTAATAGGCAGCATGTTTTCTTAATAAGCAGCACTGTGCTGAGTAGTGAATGCAGTTCTTGTATAATTCTATTGCTATATTGCTAGTGAATCACTTATAAAATGTTCACTTTGAAAATGTGAACATATGCTATTGTTACAATGTACACTGCCCATGCAATGCACCCCTGTGCAATGCACATCCCAGACTGGTGTGAAATATATGCAGGGAGGGCAGTCAGCTGAGTCCACTAAATTTAGTTGATTGCTAATCAAAGACAATTGGAAAGGCCAATTGGAAAGTTAGATTCTGGTCTGGTCAGGGTGAGATGTTAAGTAAACAGACAATAAAATTTGGGGGAGGTTAAAACTATGGAATAAGACAGCTATACATTTTAGAATAATAGCAAGTATTGATAAGGATTGAACATCACATGGCAATTAAATGAACATTAGAAATAACACATTGGATAACAGTACAACAGATGTAGGACTAAATTAACAAACTAAAATCATTTGCTCGATGTAAATATTCACGTACCAAAAGAGAGTTACAGGAGAGTAAAAAACACCAGAGAGCAGGGAATAGTTGCAGAATGACAGGGTCTCTATTCACGTACCAGAAGAGAGTTACAGGAGAGTAAAAAACACCAGAGAGCAGTGAATAGTTGCAGAATGACAGGGTCTCTATTCACGTACCAGAAGAGAGTTACAGGAGAGTAAAAAACACCAGAGAGCAGTGAATAGTTGCAGAATGACAGGGTCTCTATTCACGTACCAGAAGAGAGTTACAGGAGAGTAAAAAACACCAGAGAGCAGTGAATAGTTGCAGAATGACAGGGTCTCTATTCACGTACCAGAAGAGAGTTACAGGAGAGTAAAAAACACCAGAGAGCAGTGAATAGTTGCAGAATGACAGGGTCTCTATTCACGTACCAGAAGAGAGTTACAGGAGAGTAAAAAACACCAGAGAGCAGTGAATAGTTGCAGAATGACAGGGTCTCTATTCACGTACCAGAAGAGAGTTACAGGAGAGTAAAAAACACCAGAGAGCAGTGAATAGTTGCAGAATGACAGGGTCTCTATTCACGTACCAGAAGAGAGTTACAGGAGAGTAAAAAACACCAGAGAGCAGTGAATAGTTGCAGAATGACAGGGTCTCTATTCACGTACCAGAAGAGAGTTACAGGAGAGTAAAAAACACCAGAGAGCAGTGAATAGTTGCAGAATGACAGGGTCTCTATTCACGTACCAGAAGAGAGTTACAGGAGAGTAAAAAACACCAGAGAGCAGTGAATAGTTGCAGAATGACAGGGTCTCTATTCACGTACCAGAAGAGAGTTACAGGAGAGTAAAAAACACCAGAGAGCAGTGAATAGTTGCAGAATGACAGGGTCTCTATTCACGTACCTGAAAGCAGAGGAGAGAGAATAGGGTTAGCTTGATGCAGTGTGCAATTTTTCAGCAGATGTCAATAGGCAGCATGTTTTCTTAATAAGCAGCACTGTGCTGAGTAGTGAATGCAGTTCTTGTATAATTCTATTGCTATATTGCTAGTGAATCACTTATAAAATGTTCACTTTGAAAATGTGAACATATGCTATTGTTACAATGTACACTGCCCATGCAATGCACCCCTGTGCAATGCACATCCCAGACTGGTGTGAAATATATGCAGGGAGGGCAGTCAGCTGAGTCCACTAAATTTAGTTGATTGCTAATCAAAGACAATTGGAAAGGCCAATTGGAAAGTTAGATTCTGGTCTGGTCAGGGTGAGATGTTAAGTAAACAGACAATAAAATTTGGGGGAGGTTAAAACTATGGAATAAGACAGCTATACATTTTAGAATAATAGCAAGTATTGATAAGGATTGAACATCACATGGCAATTAAATGAACATTAGAAATAACACATTGGATAACAGTACAACAGATGTAGGACTAAATTAACAAACTAAAATCATTTGCTCGATGTAAATATTCACGTACCAAAAGAGAGTTACAGGAGAGTAAAAAACACCAGAGAGCAGGGAATAGTTGCAGAATGACAGGGTCTCTATTCACGTACCAGAAGAGAGTTACAGGAGAGTAAAAAACACCAGAGAGCAGTGAATAGTTGCAGAATGACAGGGTCTCTATTCACGTACCAGAAGAGAGTTACAGGAGAGTAAAAAACACCAGAGAGCAGTGAATAGTTGCAGAATGACAGGGTCTCTATTCACGTACCAGAAGAGAGTTACAGGAGAGTAAAAAACACCAGAGAGCAGTGAATAGTTGCAGAATGACAGGGTCTCTATTCACGTACCAGAAGAGAGTTACAGGAGAGTAAAAAACACCAGAGAGCAGTGAATAGTTGCAGAATGACAGGGTCTCTATTCACGTACCAGAAGAGAGTTACAGGAGAGTAAAAAACACCAGAGAGCAGTGAATAGTTGCAGAATGACAGGGTCTCTATTCACGTACCAGAAGAGAGTTACAGGAGAGTAAAAAACACCAGAGAGCAGTGAATAGTTGCAGAATGACAGGGTCTCTATTCACGTACCAGAAGAGAGTTACAGGAGAGTAAAAAACACCAGAGAGCAGTGAATAGTTGCAGAATGACAGGGTCTCTATTCACGTACCAGAAGAGAGTTACAGGAGAGTAAAAAACACCAGAGAGCAGTGAATAGTTGCAGAATGACAGGGTCTCTATTCACGTACCTGAAAGCAGAGGAGAGAGAATAGGGTTAGCTTGATGCAGTGTGCAATTTTTCAGCAGATGTCAATAGGCAGCATGTTTTCTTAATAAGCAGCACTGTGCTGAGTAGTGAATGCAGTTCTTGTATAATTCTATTGCTATATTGCTAGTGAATCACTTATAAAATGTTCACTTTGAAAATGTGAACATATGCTATTGTTACAATGTACACTGCCCATGCAATGCACCCCTGTGCAATGCACATCCCAGACTGGTGTGAAATATATGCAGGGAGGGCAGTCAGCTGAGTCCACTAAATTGAGTTGATTGCTAATCAAAGACAATTGGAAAGGCCAATTGGAAAGTTAGATTCTGGTCTGGTCAGGGTGAGATGTTAAGTAAACAGACAATAAAATTTGGGGGAGGTTAAAACTATGGAATAAGACAGCTATACATTTTAGAATAATAGCAAGTATTGATAAGGATTGAACATCACATGGCAATTAAATGAACATTAGAAATAACACATTGGATAACAGTACAACAGATGTAGGACTAAATTAACAAACTAAAATCATTTGCTCGATGTAAATATTCACGTACCAAAAGAGAGTTACAGGAGAGTAAAAAACACCAGAGAGCAGGGAATAGTTGCAGAATGACAGGGTCTCTATTCACGTACCAGAAGAGAGTTACAGGAGAGTAAAAAACACCAGAGAGCAGTGAATAGTTGCAGAATGACAGGGTCTCTATTCACGTACCAGAAGAGAGTTACAGGAGAGTAAAAAACACCAGAGAGCAGTGAATAGTTGCAGAATGACAGGGTCTCTATTCACGTACCAGAAGAGAGTTACAGGAGAGTAAAAAACACCAGAGAGCAGTGAATAGTTGCAGAATGACAGGGTCTCTATTCACGTACCAGAAGAGAGTTACAGGAGAGTAAAAAACACCAGAGAGCAGTGAATAGTTGCAGAATGACAGGGTCTCTATTCACGTACCAGAAGAGAGTTACAGGAGAGTAAAAAACACCAGAGAGCAGTGAATAGTTGCAGAATGACAGGGTCTCTATTCACGTACCAGAAGAGAGTTACAGGAGAGTAAAAAACACCAGAGAGCAGTGAATAGTTGCAGAATGACAGGGTCTCTATTCACGTACCAGAAGAGAGTTACAGGAGAGTAAAAAACACCAGAGAGCAGTGAATAGTTGCAGAATGACAGGGTCTCTATTCACGTACCAGAAGAGAGTTACAGGAGAGTAAAAAACACCAGAGAGCAGTGAATAGTTGCAGAATGACAGGGTCTCTATTCACGTACCAGAAGAGAGTTACAGGAGAGTAAAAAACACCAGAGAGCAGTGAATAGTTGCAGAATGACAGGGTCTCTATTCACGTACCAGAAGAGAGTTACAGGAGAGTAAAAAACACCAGAGAGCAGTGAATAGTTGCAGAATGACAGGGTCTCTATTCACGTACCAGAAGAGAGTTACAGGAGAGTAAAAAACACCAGAGAGCAGTGAATAGTTGCAGAATGACAGGGTCTCTATTCACGTACCAGAAGAGAGTTACAGGAGAGTAAAAAACACCAGAGAGCAGTGAATAGTTGCAGAATGACAGGGTCTCTATTCACGTACCAGAAGAGAGTTACAGGAGAGTAAAAAACACCAGAGAGCAGTGAATAGTTGCAGAATGACAGGGTCTCTATTCACGTACCAGAAGAGAGTTACAGGAGAGTAAAAAACACCAGAGAGCAGTGAATAGTTGCAGAATGACAGGGTCTCTATTCACGTACCTGAAAGCAGAGGAGAGAGAATAGGGTTAGCTTGATGCAGTGTGCAATTTTTCAGCAGATGTCAATAGGCAGCATGTTTTCTTAATAAGCAGCACTGTGCTGAGTAGTGAATGCAGTTCTTGTATAATTCTATTGCTATATTGCTAGTGAATCACTTATAAAATGTTCACTTTGAAAATGTGAACATATGCTATTGTTACAATGTACACTGCCCATGCAATGCACCCCTGTGCAATGCACATCCCAGACTGGTGTGAAATATATGCAGGGAGGGCAGTCAGCTGAGTCCACTAAATTTAGTTGATTGCTAATCAAAGACAATTGGAAAGGCCAATTGGAAAGTTAGATTCTGGTCTGGTCAGGGTGAGATGTTAAGTAAACAGACAATAAAATTTGGGGGAGGTTAAAACTATGGAATAAGACAGCTATACATTTTAGAATAATAGCAAGTATTGATAAGGATTGAACATCACATGGCAATTAAATGAACATTAGAAATAACACATTGGATAACAGTACAACAGATGTAGGACTAAATTAACAAACTAAAATCATTTGCTCGATGTAAATATTCACGTACCAAAAGAGAGTTACAGGAGAGTAAAAAACACCAGAGAGCAGGGAATAGTTGCAGAATGACAGGGTCTCTATTCACGTACCAGAAGAGAGTTACAGGAGAGTAAAAAACACCAGAGAGCAGTGAATAGTTGCAGAATGACAGGGTCTCTATTCACGTACCAGAAGAGAGTTACAGGAGAGTAAAAAACACCAGAGAGCAGTGAATAGTTGCAGAATGACAGGGTCTCTATTCACGTACCAGAAGAGAGTTACAGGAGAGTAAAAAACACCAGAGAGCAGTGAATAGTTGCAGAATGACAGGGTCTCTATTCACGTACCAGAAGAGAGTTACAGGAGAGTAAAAAACACCAGAGAGCAGTGAATAGTTGCAGAATGACAGGGTCTCTATTCACGTACCAGAAGAGAGTTACAGGAGAGTAAAAAACACCAGAGAGCAGTGAATAGTTGCAGAATGACAGGGTCTCTATTCACGTACCAGAAGAGAGTTACAGGAGAGTAAAAAACACCAGAGAGCAGTGAATAGTTGCAGAATGACAGGGTCTCTATTCACGTACCAGAAGAGAGTTACAGGAGAGTAAAAAACACCAGAGAGCAGTGAATAGTTGCAGAATGACAGGGTCTCTATTCACGTACCAGAAGAGAGTTACAGGAGAGTAAAAAACACCAGAGAGCAGTGAATAGTTGCAGAATGACAGGGTCTCTATTCACGTACCTGAAAGCAGAGGAGAGAGAATAGGGTTAGCTTGATGCAGTGTGCAATTTTTCAGCAGATGTCAATAGGCAGCATGTTTTCTTAATAAGCAGCACTGTGCTGAGTAGTGAATGCAGTTCTTGTATAATTCTATTGCTATATTGCTAGTGAATCACTTATAAAATGTTCACTTTGAAAATGTGAACATATGCTATTGTTACAATGTACACTGCCCATGCAATGCACCCCTGTGCAATGCACATCCCAGACTGGTGTGAAATATATGCAGGGAGGGCAGTCAGCTGAGTCCACTAAATTTAGTTGATTGCTAATCAAAGACAATTGGAAAGGCCAATTGGAAAGTTAGATTCTGGTCTGGTCAGGGTGAGATGTTAAGTAAACAGACAATAAAATTTGGGGGAGGTTAAAACTATGGAATAAGACAGCTATACATTTTAGAATAATAGCAAGTATTGATAAGGATTGAACATCACATGGCAATTAAATGAACATTAGAAATAACACATTGGATAACAGTACAACAGATGTAGGACTAAATTAACAAACTAAAATCATTTGCTCGATGTAAATATTCACGTACCAAAAGAGAGTTACAGGAGAGTAAAAAACACCAGAGAGCAGGGAATAGTTGCAGAATGACAGGGTCTCTATTCACGTACCAGAAGAGAGTTACAGGAGAGTAAAAAACACCAGAGAGCAGTGAATAGTTGCAGAATGACAGGGTCTCTATTCACGTACCAGAAGAGAGTTACAGGAGAGTAAAAAACACCAGAGAGCAGTGAATAGTTGCAGAATGACAGGGTCTCTATTCACGTACCAGAAGAGAGTTACAGGAGAGTAAAAAACACCAGAGAGCAGTGAATAGTTGCAGAATGACAGGGTCTCTATTCACGTACCAGAAGAGAGTTACAGGAGAGTAAAAAACACCAGAGAGCAGTGAATAGTTGCAGAATGACAGGGTCTCTATTCACGTACCAGAAGAGAGTTACAGGAGAGTAAAAAACACCAGAGAGCAGTGAATAGTTGCAGAATGACAGGGTCTCTATTCACGTACCAGAAGAGAGTTACAGGAGAGTAAAAAACACCAGAGAGCAGTGAATAGTTGCAGAATGACAGGGTCTCTATTCACGTACCAGAAGAGAGTTACAGGAGAGTAAAAAACACCAGAGAGCAGTGAATAGTTGCAGAATGACAGGGTCTCTATTCACGTACCAGAAGAGAGTTACAGGAGAGTAAAAAACACCAGAGAGCAGTGAATAGTTGCAGAATGACAGGGTCTCTATTCACGTACCTGAAAGCAGAGGAGAGAGAATAGGGTTAGCTTGATGCAGTGTGCAATTTTTCAGCAGATGTCAATAGGCAGCATGTTTTCTTAATAAGCACCACTGTGCTGAGTAGTGAATGCAGTTCTTGTATAATTCTATTGCTATATTGCTAGTGAATCACTTATAAAATGTTCACTTTGAAAATGTGAACATATGCTATTGTTACAATGTACACTGCCCATGCAATGCACCCCTGTGCAATGCACATCCCAGACTGGTGTGAAATATATGCAGGGAGGGCAGTCAGCTGAGTCCACTAAATTTAGTTGATTGCTAATCAAAGACAATTGGAAAGGCCAATTGGAAAGTTAGATTCTGGTCTGGTCAGGGTGAGATGTTAAGTAAACAGACAATAAAATTTGGGGGAGGTTAAAACTATGGAATAAGACAGCTATACATTTTAGAATAATAGCAAGTATTGATAAGGATTGAACATCACATGGCAATTAAATGAACATTAGAAATAACACATTGGATAACAGTACAACAGATGTAGGACTAAATTAACAAACTAAAATCATTTGCTCGATGTAAATATTCACGTACCAAAAGAGAGTTACAGGAGAGTAAAAAACACCAGAGAGCAGGGAATAGTTGCAGAATGACAGGGTCTCTATTCACGTACCAGAAGAGAGTTACAGGAGAGTAAAAAACACCAGAGAGCAGTGAATAGTTGCAGAATGACAGGGTCTCTATTCACGTACCAGAAGAGAGTTACAGGAGAGTAAAAAACACCAGAGAGCAGTGAATAGTTGCAGAATGACAGGGTCTCTATTCACGTACCAGAAGAGAGTTACAGGAGAGTAAAAAACACCAGAGAGCAGTGAATAGTTGCAGAATGACAGGGTCTCTATTCACGTACCAGAAGAGAGTTACAGGAGAGTAAAAAACACCAGAGAGCAGTGAATAGTTGCAGAATGACAGGGTCTCTATTCACGTACCAGAAGAGAGTTACAGGAGAGTAAAAAACACCAGAGAGCAGTGAATAGTTGCAGAATGACAGGGTCTCTATTCACGTACCAGAAGAGAGTTACAGGAGAGTAAAAAACACCAGAGAGCAGTGAATAGTTGCAGAATGACAGGGTCTCTATTCACGTACCAGAAGAGAGTTACAGGAGAGTAAAAAACACCAGAGAGCAGTGAATAGTTGCAGAATGACAGGGTCTCTATTCACGTACCAGAAGAGAGTTACAGGAGAGTAAAAAACACCAGAGAGCAGTGAATAGTTGCAGAATGACAGGGTCTCTATTCACGTACCAGAAGAGAGTTACAGGAGAGTAAAAAACACCAGAGAGCAGTGAATAGTTGCAGAATGACAGGGTCTCTATTCACGTACCAGAAGAGAGTTACAGGAGAGTAAAAAACACCAGAGAGCAGTGAATAGTTGCAGAATGACAGGGTCTCTATTCACGTACCAGAAGAGAGTTACAGGAGAGTAAAAAACACCAGAGAGCAGTGAATAGTTGCAGAATGACAGGGTCTCTATTCACGTACCAGAAGAGAGTTACAGGAGAGTAAAAAACACCAGAGAGCAGTGAATAGTTGCAGAATGACAGGGTCTCTATTCACGTACCAGAAGAGAGTTACAGGAGAGTAAAAAACACCAGAGAGCAGTGAATAGTTGCAGAATGACAGGGTCTCTATTCACGTACCAGAAGAGAGTTACAGGAGAGTAAAAAACACCAGAGAGCAGTGAATAGTTGCAGAATGACAGGGTCTCTATTCACGTACCAGAAGAGAGTTACAGGAGAGTAAAAAACACCAGAGAGCAGTGAATAGTTGCAGAATGACAGGGTCTCTATTCACGTACCAGAAGAGAGTTACAGGAGAGTAAAAAACAACAGAGAGCAGTGAATAGTTGCAGAATGACAGGGTCTCTATTCACGTACCAGAAGAGAGTTACAGGAGAGTAAAAAACACCAGAGAGCAGTGAATAGTTGCAGAATGACAGGGTCTCTATTCACGTACCAGAAGAGAGTTACAGGAGAGTAAAAAACACCAGAGAGCAGTGAATAGTTGCAGAATGACAGGGTCTCTATTCACGTACCTGAAAGCAGAGGAGAGAGAATAGGGTTAGCTTGATGCAGTGTGCAATTTTTCAGCAGATGTCAATAGGCAGCATGTTTTCTTAATAAGCAGCACTGTGCTGAGTAGTGAATGCAGTTCTTGTATAATTCTATTGCTATATTGCTAGTGAATCACTTATAAAATGTTCACTTTGAAAATGTGAACATATGCTATTGTTACAATGTACACTGCCCATGCAATGCACCCCTGTGCAATGCACATCCCAGACTGGTGTGAAATATATGCAGGGAGGGCAGTCAGCTGAGTCCACTAAATTTAGTTGATTGCTAATCAAAGACAATTGGAAAGGCCAATTGGAAAGTTAGATTCTGGTCTGGTCAGGGTGAGATGTTAAGTAAACAGACAATAAAATTTGGGGGAGGTTAAAACTATGGAATAAGACAGCTATACATTTTAGAATAATAGCAAGTATTGATAAGGATTGAACATCACATGGCAATTAAATGAACATTAGAAATAACACATTGGATAACAGTACAACAGATGTAGGACTAAATTAACAAACTAAAATCATTTGCTCGATGTAAATATTCACGTACCAAAAGAGAGTTACAGGAGAGTAAAAAACACCAGAGAGCAGGGAATAGTTGCAGAATGACAGGGTCTCTATTCACGTACCAGAAGAGAGTTACAGGAGAGTAAAAAACACCAGAGAGCAGTGAATAGTTGCAGAATGACAGGGTCTCTATTCACGTACCAGAAGAGAGTTACAGGAGAGTAAAAAACACCAGAGAGCAGTGAATAGTTGCAGAATGACAGGGTCTCTATTCACGTACCAGAAGAGAGTTACAGGAGAGTAAAAAACACCAGAGAGCAGTGAATAGTTGCAGAATGACAGGGTCTCTATTCACGTACCAGAAGAGAGTTACAGGAGAGTAAAAAACACCAGAGAGCAGTGAATAGTTGCAGAATGACAGGGTCTCTATTCACGTACCAGAAGAGAGTTACAGGAGAGTAAAAAACACCAGAGAGCAGTGAATAGTTGCAGAATGACAGGGTCTCTATTCACGTACCAGAAGAGAGTTACAGGAGAGTAAAAAACACCAGAGAGCAGTGAATAGTTGCAGAATGACAGGGTCTCTATTCACGTACCAGAAGAGAGTTACAGGAGAGTAAAAAACACCAGAGAGCAGTGAATAGTTGCAGAATGACAGGGTCTCTATTCACGTACCAGAAGAGAGTTACAGGAGAGTAAAAAACACCAGAGAGCAGGGAATAGTTGCAGAATGACAGGGTCTCTATTCACGTACCTGAAAGCAGAGGAGAGAGAATAGGGTTAGCTTGATGCAGTGTGCAATTTTTCAGCAGATGTCAATAGGCAGCATGTTTTCTTAATAAGCAGCACTGTGCTGAGTAGTGAATGCAGTTCTTGTATAATTCTATTGCTATATTGCTAGTGAATCACTTATAAAATGTTCACTTTGAAAATGTGAACATATGCTATTGTTACAATGTACACTGCCCATGCAATGCACCCCTGTGCAATGCACATCCCAGACTGGTGTGAAATATATGCAGGGAGGGCAGTCAGCTGAGTCCACTAAATTTAGTTGATTGCTAATCAAAGACAATTGGAAAGGCCAATTGGAAAGTTAGATTCTGGTCTGGTCAGGGTGAGATGTTAAGTAAACAGACAATAAAATTTGGGGGAGGTTAAAACTATGGAATAAGACAGCTATACATTTTAGAATAATAGCAAGTATTGATAAGGATTGAACATCACATGGCAATTAAATGAACATTAGAAATAACACATTGGATAACAGTACAACAGATGTAGGACTAAATTAACAAACTAAAATCATTTGCTCGATGTAAATATTCACGTACCAAAAGAGAGTTACAGGAGAGTAAAAAACACCAGAGAGCAGGGAATAGTTGCAGAATGACAGGGTCTCTATTCACGTACCAGAAGAGAGTTACAGGAGAGTAAAAAACACCAGAGAGCAGTGAATAGTTGCAGAATGACAGGGTCTCTATTCACGTACCAGAAGAGAGTTACAGGAGAGTAAAAAACACCAGAGAGCAGTGAATAGTTGCAGAATGACAGGGTCTCTATTCACGTACCAGAAGAGAGTTACAGGAGAGTAAAAAACACCAGAGAGCAGTGAATAGTTGCAGAATGACAGGGTCTCTATTCACGTACCAGAAGAGAGTTACAGGAGAGTAAAAAACACCAGAGAGCAGTGAATAGTTGCAGAATGACAGGGTCTCTATTCACGTACCAGAAGAGAGTTACAGGAGAGTAAAAAACACCAGAGAGCAGTGAATAGTTGCAGAATGACAGGGTCTCTATTCACGTACCAGAAGAGAGTTACAGGAGAGTAAAAAACACCAGAGAGCAGTGAATAGTTGCAGAATGACAGGGTCTCTATTCACGTACCAGAAGAGAGTTACAGGAGAGTAAAAAACACCAGAGAGCAGTGAATAGTTGCAGAATGACAGGGTCTCTATTCACGTACCAGAAGAGAGTTACAGGAGAGTAAAAAACACCAGAGAGCAGTGAATAGTTGCAGAATGACAGGGTCTCTATTCACGTACCTGAAAGCAGAGGAGAGAGAATAGGGTTAGCTTGATGCAGTGTGCAATTTTTCAGCAGATGTCAATAGGCAGCATGTTTTCTTAATAAGCAGCACTGTGCTGAGTAGTGAATGCAGTTCTTGTATAATTCTATTGCTATATTGCTAGTGAATCACTTATAAAATGTTCACTTTGAAAATGTGAACATATGCTATTGTTACAATGTACACTGCCCATGCAATGCACCCCTGTGCAATGCACATCCCAGACTGGTGTGAAATATATGCAGGGAGGGCAGTCAGCTGAGTCCACTAAATTTAGTTGATTGCTAATCAAAGACAATTGGAAAGGCCAATTGGAAAGTTAGATTCTGGTCTGGTCAGGGTGAGATGTTAAGTAAACAGACAATAAAATTTGGGGGAGGTTAAAACTATGGAATAAGACAGCTATACATTTTAGAATAATAGCAAGTATTGATAAGGATTGAACATCACATGGCAATTAAATGAACATTAGAAATAACACATTGGATAACAGTACAACAGATGTAGGACTAAATTAACAAACTAAAATCATTTGCTCGATGTAAATATTCACGTACCAGAAGAGAGTTACAGGAGAGTAAAAAACACCAGAGAGCAGGGAATAGTTGCAGAATGACAGGGTCTCTATTCACGTACCAGAAGAGAGTTACAGGAGAGTAAAAAACACCAGAGAGCAGTGAATAGTTGCAGAATGACAGGGTCTCTATTCACGTACCAGAAGAGAGTTACAGGAGAGTAAAAAACACCAGAGAGCAGTGAATAGTTGCAGAATGACAGGGTCTCTATTCACGTACCAGAAGAGAGTTACAGGAGAGTAAAAAACACCAGAGAGCAGTGAATAGTTGCAGAATGACAGGGTCTCTATTCACGTACCATAAGAGAGTTACAGGAGAGTAAAAAACACCAGAGAGCAGTGAATAGTTGCAGAATGACAGGGTCTCTATTCACGTACCAGAAGAGAGTTACAGGAGAGTAAAAAACACCAGAGAGCAGTGAATAGTTGCAGAATGACAGGGTCTCTATTCACGTACCAGAAGAGAGTTACAGGAGAGTAAAAAACACCAGAGAGCAGTGAATAGTTGCAGAATGACAGGGTCTCTATTCACGTACCAGAAGAGAGTTACAGGAGAGTAAAAAACACCAGAGAGCAGTGAATAGTTGCAGAATGACAGGGTCTCTATTCAAGTACCAGAAGAGAGTTACAGGAGAGTAAAAAACACCAGAGAGCAGTGAATAGTTGCAGAATGACAGGGTCTCTATTCACGTACCAGAAGAGAGTTACAGGAGAGTAAAAAACACCAGAGAGCAGTGAATAGTTGCAGAATGACAGGGTCTCTATTCACGTACCAGAAGAGAGTTACAGGAGAGTAAAAAACACCAGAGAGCAGTGAATAGTTGCAGAATGACAGGGTCTCTATTCACGTACCAGAAGAGAGTTACAGGAGAGTAAAAAACACCAGAGAGCAGTGAATAGTTGCAGAATGACAGGGTCTCTATTCACGTACCAGAAGAGAGTTACAGGAGAGTAAAAAACACCAGAGAGCAGTGAATAGTTGCAGAATGACAGGGTCTCTATTCACGTACCAGAAGAGAGTTACAGGAGAGTAAAAAACACCAGAGAGCAGTGAATAGTTGCAGAATGACAGGGTCTCTATTCACGTACCAGAAGAGAGTTACAGGAGAGTAAAAAACACCAGAGAGCAGTGAATAGTTGCAGAATGACAGGGTCTCTATTCACGTACCAGAAGAGAGTTACAGGAGAGTAAAAAACACCAGAGAGCAGTGAATAGTTGCAGAATGACAGGGTCTCTATTCACGTACCAGAAGAGAGTTACAGGAGAGTAAAAAACACCAGAGAGCAGTGAATAGTTGCAGAATGACAGGGTCTCTATTCACGTACCAGAAGAGAGTTACAGGAGAGTAAAAAACACCAGAGAGCAGTGAATAGTTGCAGAATGACAGGGTCTCTATTCACGTACCAGAAGAGAGTTACAGGAGAGTAAAAAACACCAGAGAGCAGTGAATAGTTGCAGAATGACAGGGTCTCTATTCACGTACCAGAAGAGAGTTACAGGAGAGTAAAAAACACCAGAGAGCAGTGAATAGTTGCAGAATGACAGGGTCTCTATTCACGTACCTGAAAGCAGAGGAGAGAGAATAGGGTTAGCTTGATGCAGTGTGCAATTTTTCAGCAGATGTCAATAGGCAGCATGTTTTCTTAATAAGCAGCACTGTGCTGAGTAGTGAATGCAGTTCTTGTATAATTCTATTGCTATATTGCTAGTGAATCACTTATAAAATGTTCACTTTGAAAATGTGAACATATGCTATTGTTACAATGTACACTGCCCATGCAATGCACCCCTGTGCAATGCACATCCCAGACTGGTGTGGATTAGGGGTTAATACATTTATTATAGTAGCGCTCAGGTCCGCTCGGCAGATTAGGGGTTAATAAGTGTAGGTAGGTGTCGGCGACGTTGTGGGGGGCAGATTAGGGGTTAATAAATATAACATAGGGGTCGGCGATGTTAGGGGCAGAAGATTAGGGGTACATAGGGATAACGTAGGTGGCGGCGATTTGCGGTCGGAAGATTAGGGGTTAATTATTTTAAGTAGCTTGCGGCGACGTTGTGGGGGGCAAGTTAGGGGTTAATAAATATAATATAGGGGTCGGCGGGGTTAGGGGCAGCAGATTAGGGGTACATAAGTATAACGTAGGTGGCGGTTGGCAGATTAGGGGTTAAAAAATTTAATCGAGTGGCGGCGATGTGGGGGGACCTCGGTTTAGGGGTACATAGGTAGTTTATGGGTGTTAGTGTACTTTAGGGCACAGTAGTTAAGAGCTTTATAAACCGGCGTTAGCCAGAAAGCTCTTAACTCCTGCTTTTTTCAGGCGGCTGGAATCTTGTCGTTAGAGCTCTAACGCTCACTGCAGAAACGACTCTAAATACCAGCGTTAGAAAGATCCCATTGAAAAGATAGGCTACGCAAATGGCGTAGGGGGATCTGCGGTATGGAAAAGTCGCGGCTGTAAAGTGAGCGTTAGACCCTTTAATCACTGACTCCAAATACCAGCGGGCGGCCAAAACCAGCGTTAGGAGCCTCTAACGCTGGTTTTGACGGCTACCGCCGAACTCTAAATCTAGGCCTTAATTTGGTGAGCTGAGGAAATTATGAGGTAAAATATCTTCCTGTTTTACATAGAGATGTTCAGGTGATATTTTCCTGTCAACTTTTTACAGTTATGCTGCATCACTTTCAAGTGATTTAGCATATGAGTATTATGTCCCTTTCACTAAGTTTTTCGTTTAAAGGGACACTGAACCCAAATTTTTTATTTCATGATTCAGATAGAGCATGCAATTTTAAGCAACTTTCTCATTTACTCCTATTATCAGATTTTATTCATTCTCTTGGTATGTTTATTTGAAAAGCAAGAATGTAAGTTTAGATGCCGGCCCATTTTTGGTGAACAACCTGGGTTGTCCTTGCTGATTGGACAGCTTAAAATTGCATGCTCTATCTGAATCATGAAAGAAAGAAATTGGCTTCAGTGTCCCTTTAAGGTATACCCTATACTATGGGAATAATCAACTAGGCATTTAAATCCTTATGCCTTCTAAACATATTACTTGTATACTGGAGTTTTTGTTCACCTGTTTAGTTAGTAAGCACCATAATACTGCTGCAAAAGCGGACTATCTGATAAAAGAGTACATCTTTTATGGCCAGTAAATATAATTGAAATATTACAAATTAACCGCAATCACACTTTAAAATGTACTTCTGTGCTCCTAAGGCAAATCCGAATTATACAGTAACACATTACTGAAATATTATTCTTTACTACGTAATATTTCTTAATATAGTAAACAGTTTAAAATGCAAAGAGATGAAAAAGCAGAAATAAAACAAGAACAAAATTATGTTCATAAATATATCCACATATTTTCTTATTTGTTTTTTGTTATTAGCTTTTGTAATGCTATGAAAATATGAGCATATTGGTCTGTCACATAATGACTTCGCTATTAGCATATAAAGTTCAAAGGTTAAAGTTTAAACATTCAGATCTGTATGTATTTTTAAAAATGTCTTGATCCCACATTTTCTTCAGCTTTCTTTATTTTATTTTTTTACAGACCTGCAAATCACTTAGTATTATTTTTGCATATCTTGCTGGAGGGGGAATTGTTTCTTCCCTACTCTACAGTACGTTGAACAGAGTGCAGAATAATGAGTTCTTTATGTGATGAAATACATAAACAAATCAGATTGCAACATGCAGGTTCAATTTAGTTTAGAAAGTGAATTTACATAGAAATGAAATCTGGAGGAATGTATATTTACCATGTGATGTGTTTAGCATAAAGTATATTATTGGAAGGGCTGGCAGCAGTGCAGAACAGTTTTTATGTGTTATAGCTAATATTTTGTATACATGTGAGGAAAAAGCTGTATATGAGTGAAGGAATATGAGAGAAACACAAATATAAATCAGAGTTTAGATTTAGCCGTAAAGATGCAGAAGAAGGAAAAGTTGTTACTTTTATAGAGAAAATGTTGCTAGAGCAGAAACCCTTTCTGTAAAATTGACAGTTTAAGAGAAGTATGAACCTTCATTTCTATAAAAATTAAATACATTGACCTAGAATAAAAATTAAGCTAAACATTATTAGCATTATTGTGCATTATCGCTCGAGCACAATCACTAGTGATTTTATTTTTACGCTCACATTACAAGTCCAATGATATTTTTTATCGCTCTAGTCTAGGGTACACTGACATCGGCATTTCGGATAGCACAGGTGCTCTAAATGCCTCATATAATAGATTTCTATGGGGCAGAACGTAAAACTCATGATGGATATTGCAGAAGTGCTGAGCTAATGGTGTGGTAAACTATGGGTGAGCTAAGTCTTTGGCGGAGAAGTAGTAGAATTCTTCATGTAGTTCTGTGTTCTACTATTATTAATAGGTTTACTTCAGGTCTTAAAAATACAGCAGTATTTTGGATTACGCTCAAGCACAACATTTAACCTTTGTAATCTATGAGTAATGAGCATGCTAATTTCACTCCTTGTGCGATCCATTCCCAATAATAGGTTGCATTAAAAAGCTTTGGCCTTGTTAAGATGCTTAAGTAGGGTGACCATATTGCCGCTTAAAAAAGGGACAAATATGAAAAATACATATGTCAAGGTTCTTATACAAAACAGCCCTGAAAACAGCCTTGACATATGTATTTTTCATATGTGTCCCTTTTTAAAGCGGCAATATGGTCACCCTATGCTTAAGTTAAAATATTTAACCATTCACTTGTAATATTAGGTTGGTCAATATACTTTGCTTGCGATTGTTCAAAAGATAACACACCCTGTGCTATTGGTTGTGCTCCACTTGTAATCTAGCCTTTAATCTTTTATATGGTGCTATTAATGAATATATATGCAGAATTTCAATTTTTCCCATTATGTCCAAAATTAAATCAGAAATGCATATATAATATATACTGTTAAATAAACAAATGTTTAATAATTTATTTTAGTTCATTAGATATTTCTCAGTATTATTTGCTTTATAATATCCTTCAGATTACAATGCAAATGGTTTTGAATGGTTATGAAGCTGTTAGGACAAGAGGATGGAGGAAGGTGGACATCCTGCCCTCTAGTGGAATAAGTACAGAAGTGCAGGACCTCCCCCTCTATTTAAATCTTCTTTCTCCCTGACAAAACAAATCTTTACTTTTTCTCCTTTTCACTCTCATCTTTTTTTTCTTACACAAATGTACAGCCATCCCTCTGTGAGCTCAGATTTTAATGGGTAGTTTGAACTATTTTCCATCAAAACACTTTTATTTTGTTGTCTACACGAAAAAACTCTTTTTTAATCTCTTGTATAGCCCTCAAAAAAGTAATTCATAATTTGTCACATAGTAAAATATCCCTCTCTTATTATCCAATACCTACCCACATTACGAAGAAAAAAAAAGGTTCTTTCTTCTGACAAGGACTTGCTCATTTTCCCCTATCTCAGAATCACAAATACCGTTTAGTCCATTCCCATAATCATCTTTGCTTACATCTAGTGCGACATAATGTATGCGAGCACCAAAATGGTATTTTTACTTGTCACTGCTCAGCTCAAATAAGTCAATTGCACAAGTTAAGAACTAGTTTAATTATGTTGAAAGCTTTAATTCATTTCATTTCAGATACAAGCAAAACATTCCACTTATGTGGAAGAGCTACACAGTTAAACCGTAACTTTAATAAGGAATAAAGCTGCCTTTTCTGCCTACAAGAGCCCTCTAAATTCATTTCTGTTTATTTTTCTCATATTTGTTAAACCAACAGCCTTTCTTTAATGCTCAAATTAGGTGCATCTGCAGGAAAAGAGTATTTGCTCATACAAGGAGCAATTCGGCAGTTATATAGAAATAGACAGCAGTGATGTAGCAATGTGATAATATTGTGATTGAAATGCAATGTCGTACAAGAAGAGACAGCAATTTGGCCTACATAAAAAGAGCTTCTTTCATTTCTTGTTGCTATGGCAAACATCATCTCTCATAACAGGGTACAGAAAAAGCTTTTTTTTTTTCTAGAATAGCATATCAGATGCAAAAACGCTTGCATGTTAACTCTCTTCTTTATCCCTGACAGATCGTAAAATGAATGTACTCCTATAAAAAACAACAACAAATGTTTAAAACACAAATAATTAGATTATATATGTAGATGAAGTATACATTTTATTGTGTTCTTCCTAAAATCACTCTACTGACCAATCACAAATTTGCTATCTTTGGGTAATTTTTACATACTAACTGCTTCATATGTAATGTGATTATACCTGAGTATTAAACATAATTATAATTATGAAGAAAAAGCAGTTTACTGTATCAAACTATTGTCAAAAATATTACTGGAACAAAATATCTTTGTCAGTGATGCAATGTTGTGGGTCACCTCATGATAGAAAAGCCATACCATCTATCGCTACTGGTAACCATGATACCGGACAGGTAATGCCACACCTGTTACTGTTTGCTGTCCTCTAAAATGTGGCCAAGTCCACTGTATCTTTATTATCTTTTTTTAAAATAGAGGTAAGATAATAATTTCATTCTCACTTAAAGGTATAGAAAAATGTTAAGTTTCCAATTTACTTCTGCCATCAAATTTGTTTTGTTCCCATGATATTCTGTGTTGAAGAGATACCTAAGTAGGCATCTGGAGTAAAACATGGCAGGAAGTAATGTTGTCATCTAGTGCTCTTGCAAGTGAATAATATTCTTGAAAAACTGCTGCCATATAGTGCTTCTGAAATGGGGGCCGATTTATCAAGGACCGAATGGGGCCAAATACATCTGTTTCTGCTCCGGAAACAGGAGTTAAGAAGCAGTGGTCTTAAGACCGCTGCTACTTAACCCGTCCGCAGTCTCTGAGGCGGTGGACAGCAATCTGCCCGATCGCATATGATCGGGTTGATTGACACCCAGTACTAGCGGCCGATTAGCCGTGAATCTGCAGGGGGCGGCATTGCACAAGCAGTTTACCAGAATAATACCTAATGTATGGGTTTCATATCCTTTTAAGCATTGCAGATTTTTTAGCTGTATGTAAATGGTTCTTGGTAATTAATCCTATAATGTACAATGTTTTGACCCCAACCAGAATGAGATTGAAAAGTAATGTTGGTTCTTTTTTCAATATAAACGTGAGACAAAACTGGTGCATTCTGAGTAGACACCAACTCCACAGCAAGGTACCATAATTCTGATTTTCTTAGAATTTCTGATGTATAACTTTATTCAAACCACCGCTGAGAACTCCTTAAACTTCATAGGGTAATTACCTGAAGTGGTCTTATTGTTCACTGTGCTTAAAACAATTATGCTGAGCTACAGTTTTGAGGTCAAACTGTCCAGAATTAATTAACAAGAGATCATACAAATATGTTTCTTCACCATAAAGGTCACAAGTAGGCTTAATGAGATCATTCCATTTCATAAAGTAAGAAACAACTCTGTTCAATCTCACGTTAAAACATTTTTTAAATGTTGTTTCTGTTGATATACAGTTATGTATAATGAATCATTGATGGAAGACTCATTCACCCTGGGATCCACCCTCTTGATCACTAAAAAAAGTTGTATTTCCCTTCCATCAGGATTGTATCTGGACTGTGTAGGTAATGTGGCATTATTTTCAGAATGTCATCCCAAGGTTTGATCTCTTTTTAAAGGGACACAAAACCCCAAAACCCAATTTTTTTCTTTCATGATTCAGATAGAGCATGCAATGTTAAGCAAGTCTCTTGCTATCTTTATTTGAAAAAACAGGAATGTAAGCATAGGAGCCGGCCCATTTTTGGTTCAACACCTGGGTAGTGCTTGCTGATTGTTTGCTACAGCTTTGTTATGATGGTGGCTTCCAGCTTCGTTATGATGAGGGATTGCATAAGGCACTTTCTACCAGTCATGATGCAAAGGCTGTGCAGGAAGTGTGAAATAAAAAGTGATGTGAGACGTCATTAAAGTAAAAATTAAGCTTTACTGATTCAGATAGAACATGCAGATTTAAGAGACTTTCCAATGTACTTCTATTATAATGTTGTGCACTTGGTTTATAGGCACACTTTCTGATGCACCAGCTACTACTGAGCATGTGAAAGAGTTCACGGTATATACGTATCTGAGTCTGTGATTGTCTTATGGCTGCCATATGACACAGGGGGCTCACAAACTAATTAAATGTTTACATTTTTCAATAGATGAACTACACATTTAAAAATCAGACATAGGCCTAGATTTAGCAAAGACCAGCAGACATCTTCACCCCTGTCCGCCTGGGATCGCATCTAGCGGGAAGCAATACGCTGTGATATATTAGATACAGCTTCAAGGTTACAAAACTGTATGAACCTGGATAACATAGGAATTATACTTCCTCCATAAGAAGGAACTGTGTTAATATATTGCAATGACCAAACTGGACTTTCCTATCTATCTATCTATCTACATATACATACATACTGTACATATAAAACATTATAACCCACAGATATGAGTATCTTTCAATCTATTAGAAAAGCTGTGAAAAGTGCTTTGCATTTCTCTCTCTTGGTTTTTAAAGTGAAGACCATTCCAATTCATAATAAATATTGATTATTGCCTGTTTTTCAAGTAGCTGTCCACTGTATAAGCATAAGAGAAATTTATTGGTGATACGTTAATTCATATAAAACACTTTTTATTGTTTCTTACTTTTCTATTTCAACAGCCCTGGCATCTTGAAAACCACTGTTTTGGCCTTTCACACAATATTTTTCAATATTAAAATAATATAGACATATTTTATAGTTCACATATCATTAAGTACCATTGCTTTCTGGTTTTATAAAACGTTATAAATATATATTTAAAAAAATAACAGTTTAAACTATGAAACTTGTACAATTATTAAACTGTTACTTAACAATTGTTATCGCTAAAGTGTTTGGGAAGTCTATAAATAATAATATAATATACAAAGTGATATGCAATTGATATCATTTGTTATGTGGAAAAATTAATACTTTACAAAATTGTCATCATGTTTTAATGTCATATTGATTTGTGTCTTTTGCTTTAATTTAGGTATGTAGAAATTCCCATGAAAACTAGACATGCGCACTCAATTCTGTACAAATGTAAAATGTAATTAATCTTTCATTATGCTTTTCTTTTTTTATGCTGTTCAAATCAGCCAATATAATTTAAGCAGCTCTCATCCTATTGGCTGATTTGAATTTTCAGTCAATAGGAATGCAACAGTACCCCAATATAGAACGGGTACCTTCCATTCAAGCATCAGTGTGCGGCGGTGATCCGCGCTGGATGTCGTTGTCGCTGACGGTCCTGGTCAGCACCGCGCCACCACAGCTCCACGCCACCGGAATGAAGATAGAAGATGCCCCTACGATAGAGGAAGATGTCGCTGCCTGGATGAAGATTAGGGGTGTTTTTATTTTGGGGTGTCTTTTATGTTTTTAAAGGGCTATTAGCTTAGGTTTAATTTTCATAATTTTGGATAATGTCATTTAAATTTTTTTGTAATCTTAGTGTTTTTTATTTTTTGTAATTTTAGTGTTTTTTGTTTTTTGTAATTTAAGGTTTTTGCTTTTTCCGTAGTTTTAGGATTTTTTTAATATTGTAATTTAGTTTTTTTTTTTATTATTTGCTGTCATTTCCACTTAGGGGTGTACTCACTTTTGCCAATGATTTAGACATTAATGGCTGTGAGTTATTTTGAGGGGACAGCAAATTTACACTGTTATACAGGCTGTACACTCACTACTTTACATTGTAGCACAGTGTCATTTCTTCAGTGTTGTCACATGAAAACATATAATAACATATTTACAAAAATGTGAGGGGTGTACTCACTTTTATGGGATACTGTATGTATAAATATGTATTTTAGGACAAGCTAATTAGACGCACGTTAACTTCAATTGTGCTCAAACTATGGCCTTTACTTTCAACTTGTAATACAAGCGAAAAAACAGATGCACATAAACACACGCTATAAACCCATTATCAACTGTTAGCAGCCCACTCATAATCTGGCTCTTTATATTTTCAAAAATAAGTACATATTAATTAATGTAGACATGTTTATAAGATGCACAGTAAGTAAATATTTTTGAGGATACTTTGTTATTAATCTGTTTTCAGATACACCATAAAGTGTCCTCACTTTATGGTGTATCTGAAAACAGATTAATAACAAAGTAGTGTTTGTGATTTTCCCATACATTTTCTGATATATGTGTTCTACTAAACTAATAAAGCAATTTTATGCATGCATGTCATGAACTGGCAAATAGAGCTGCACTTTAGTCTTGATCGAATAATATATTTTTTAAAGTAGAAATCCTTGGTGCTTATTTAAATGCTATTTAAAACTGAAGTAGCGGCTATGCAGAAGGATGCTCAAACACTCATGCACACCCGCACTACGATCCATTCCAGAAAACTTTTTCTGTTAACATATAACACAGACGCACTTTGATAGAGTAACAACAAACTGGCCGAAAGCATATGAAATAATCTAAGAGGTTTAGGTAATGTACTTTACAAATGGTCATTTAAAAAATAAATAAAAATAAAGACAAGAATTCACACTACCATAATATTTAACTATTCATGTTATTTTTTTAAAGTGGTTCAATTTTTGGGTAATCTGTTTCTTTAAGTGTAATCCCAGGGCAGCGGATCTGAGTGGTAGAGGTGATGACAAAGTTGTCCACAATAAGTGAGATTTGGGTAAAAGGGGAGATTTTTAGAGGGAGGAAATAGAAGGAGTTCAGTTTTAGAGAGGTTCAGCTTTAGGTAATGAGAAGCCTTCCAGATTAAGATATTAGCTAGGCAGCTGGTGACACTAGTCAGCAGGACAGGGGAAATGTCTAGGGCAGAAAGGTAGATTTTGGAGTAATCTGCATAAAGATGATACTGAAACTCACATGACGTAATTAAAGAGCCTGGAGATGTGTAGACTGAGAAAATATGAGACCTATAATTGAGCTTTGAGGTACCCCATCAGAAAGGGGTAGAGCAGAAGAGTCAGAGAAGGATACACTGAAGGTACAGTTGGAAAAGTAGGAAGAGTTCCACAGTAGAGCAATGTCACAAATACAGAAGGATTTAAGGGTCTGGATCAGCAGTGGATGGCCAACACTGTCAAAGGCTCCAGAGAGGTATAAAATGATTAGCATCGAGTATTGACCTTTTGACTTGGCAGTAAGCAGATCATTTGTTACCTTGGTGATGGAAGTTTTGGTAGAGTGTTGGGAGTGAAAGTTAGATTGCAAAGGGTCAAGAAGATGGTTAGATGAGAGAAAGTGTGATAAGCGTTTATAAACATTCCACTCAGAAGTTTGGAGACAAGGGGATGAAGAGAGTTTGGGAGATAGTTGCAAGGGGATGCTGGATCGAGTGATTCTTTTTTGAAGACTAGGGGGCCAAATTATCAATGTGTGGACGGACATGATCCGCTATATACGCTGTCAACATTTATCATTGCACAAGCATTTCACTAGAGAATGCTGTCCACTGCCTCAGAGGTGGCGGACGAGTCAAGGAGCAGAAGTCTTAAGACTTCCCAGGTAAATACAGGGCTTAATAAATTGGCCTCTAGGTGTAATTAAAGCATGCTTAAAGGATGACGAAATTAAAGAGAGGATAAATATGTGTGTAACAATGAGTGTAAGAGTAGGGGAAAGGGAAGGTAGTCGTTATGTGAGGAAATAAGGTAAAGGGGATAGGTAGTAAGATGGGATGATAAATGGAGAGCAAAAACCTCCTTCTCTGTAACAGGAGTGAATGTGCTGAATTTTTGGCTAGGCTGATTTTGAAGGTTTGTAGTGATTTGTGAGGAGTGGATATTGTTGTTGTGGTAGGAGGTTATTTCATGTTAAATGGAGTCAATTTTAGTTTTGAAATGTCATGTGCTGTGATGGGTGGAAAGGAAGG
Source organism: Bombina bombina (assembly GCF_027579735.1). Classification (NCBI taxonomy): domain Eukaryota; kingdom Metazoa; phylum Chordata; class Amphibia; order Anura; family Bombinatoridae; genus Bombina; species Bombina bombina. The sequence continues at coordinate 996,969,244 of NC_069499.1, read as the reverse complement.
GCACAGGAGGGTATTAAAAGTAGAGAAAAGATGTTTAGGGGGATATTTATCAAAGCATGAATTATGTTGCATTCGTGGGCGTCAATACGCTCGCTTAACATCACCAAACATCACGGCCATGGATCTGAATACGATATCCATATTCATGAAAAAAGCCATCAAAAACATGCGCGTCAAGTACGGTGTGAGGAGCATCGGACTGGTGTTAACAAGCAGTCATCGATCTCGTGTCTATTCTGGTTTTTCCAAACTTTATTTATACCATTTCATTACAGTCCACGAACAAGCACATTTCTCTAGCACATTACTGTATATAGTGGAAATGTATGCTTTTCTGAGCATGAATAATTGCCAATATAGCAAGTAGCGACATATTTGGTGCAAAGTGGACATTGAATTATTAGAATTCTTTTGAAGATTGAACATACATACTTTATTCTCTGTAACAATCAGCGATCAGGCTTCATATGGTAAGGGAGCACAATCTAAAGGTAGATGCCTTTTGCCCCCTGGTTGTGGCTACAGTTGTCTAAGCTGACCGCAGGGGCCACAACAGGCACCTCTGTGTTGGACGTAGGTACTATGTCAACACAGTATGTAGGGCAAAGTATCTAAATCCAAGTGGCACAAGGGGTTAAAATTGAATGAAAATTACATTGCATGTATGTGTATTTGTGTTTATATCTGTATATATGTTTATATGTGTGCAAATACATATTTACACTTATAAATACATAAATACACATGTATACACATATATAGAGACATATAGACATGTAAATATGCACATATACACACATTTAAACATATATATATATATACAGTATATATATATATAGTATATATATATATATATATAATATATATATATATATATATATATATATATATATATATATATATATATATATATATATATATATATATATATATATATATATATATATATATATATATATAGTAGCAAGTGGTGAAGGATCCAAACGGATGAGTTCCGTATCCAGCAAAAACTTCACACAGCAGGCACAGCAGGAATTTATAATCCGTTCAATGTGTAAATAACCAAACGTTACAGCCCTCACATGGGCTTTTGTCAATGGTAAACATAAGCCAGGACGGACATAGATTATAAATTACTGCTGTGCCTGCTGTGTGAAGTTTTTGCTGGATACGGAACCCATCCGTTTGGATCCTTCACCACTTGCTACTGTTTGTTTGTTTAGCAGTGCACCAGGTGGTTGCTGATGTGAGGAGTGCCGTTTCTGCAACGCTCTTTATATATATATATATATATATATATATATTGGAGCTCTTCTCAGTCAAACACCTTGCTATATACCATACCCCTTAACCATTTTCAAAATTGTATATTAATATTTAAATTATATTTTTTTAATAAAAAGTTTTTATAGGGGACTTCCGGTGGGCGGCCCTACAAGATGGATGCAAACTGCAGAAGCTCAGAAGGCAATTTCTTTTAACTTCACTATTGCAGTCATCAATCCACGCCATCTGCCTCTCCCTTGACAAGCAAGTTGTCCGGGAACACTTAGCAGACAGAAGTAATACCAGCTCTTCTACCCTGGAAAGTCATTTTGTGTAAATACATATTTAGCTCAACATTCATCTAACTATTCACGAGGTAATGGGTTTCGACAAGGAGATATCTGTGGCATTGTCCGCTATTTTTCTACCTAAATTTGAAAACTTGCTAAACAGCTGTGAAAATCTGTGTATACTGATGCAGAACACAAAAAGCGGTGGTGTATCATGAACGATTCGAAACATTGAGTACACCGGCTTCTTAACAGCTAGCAGTTGAACCGCATCACTGCTCTCAGACACACATGGTGGTGAGATAACTTGCCATGTGGGTGATCGATCCTCATATATAGGCAAACCTGGCAACATTCTATCCCCAAAGGCTAAACGGACTAAGTTTGAAGGCCCCCTTACAACGCATCCGCTTGCTTTGCCGACACAGACAGGCACTGCATTAACATTACCACCAGTGCTGGCTGCGACCCCTGTCTCAAATAACTTATCCACAACTTACGATCTGGAAGCCCGCTTGTCTGTGGCAAGACTTGCTGAACCGGCATCTCCTCGTGGTGCTCATGCAGAGGTCTCTCTGGATTGTGGTGCAGTGGAGATGAAACACGGCAACATAAAATTAGACCATCCCGTACAGCTGCGGACTGCTGCAATGTCTCAGCTGGTCTCGACTCTCCCAGTGTTGTTAAGTGGGACGCTTAAAGCTCCTCTGCTAACAGAGTTCTGGCGATGGAAAGGAATCATCATAAGGCAAACTGAAGAAAATGCTTTTTGTTCTGCGCCATGCGAAAGGAACTTTATGTACATCCAGGCTCGTTTGTCTACTGGAGTGGGCTGAATTATATTACACGTTTCTGGGCTGTGGACTGTTAGTTACCCTTTTTGAGATGCGGGTATTGTAGATCTCCATATTGAAAGTGTATTAGCGCTTAACTTTGGCTCTGTTGGTCATCTGTTTTGTTTAAAAATTGTTTAGCACTGTTTTAGTTTACTTACTTAATTTTACTATTTTATTTTTATTATTATGACACATGTCTGCAAAGCATGGAAGATACTCAGATTTTCCCAACTCCCTTTACACAAGAATCTCCCAAGCAGGAGAAACTCTCAACAGAACTTTTGAATAATAGTATGCCGTTCTGAATTATATCGGCAACTGCCATGTTGAGCTAATCAATGTCGTTCTTGTGGCTCTGACGATGTTGTTCTGTTGACAAATTTGAATATATTTGTTATCTATGCCCATGTTATAATAGGATTGCTTCTTTAGGTTACGCAGGTAACTTACTACCATATGTCCTCTTCACATGTACACTTTGGTCTAAACCTTTGCCACACATGTTATCTAAGTGCTATATTTGAAGTGTATGCTACTAAGCTTTGATCATTTTACTCCATAATCTATCCACAGGCTCCTGAGAACGCACTCTCTGTGACTCAAACCACTTTTTATTTGCCCTAACTGAAATTATTGATAATTCCTACTACCCCGTGGCCTGAGCTGGCTGAGCATCCCTATCATTATTCTCAAATGACCTGGCCGTTGTGTGCAGTAATACTCCTGTAATTTTCTCAACCTTGGTGTTTGCCTGTTTGTTCTTTTTAAAGAAAAAAAAAAGAAGAAAAAAAAAAAGAAAAAATTCCTGGAGTATCTAAAATTCAACTTCGGTAGCTATGACACTAGTTATACACCTTTAGACATGCTTAATGTTGGTATCAACCGTCAGTATTCTGACCCTACTGATATCTATAAACTGAAGGGCTGTGATCTATGATTTCAATGAAACTGCCGGTTGTTCCGCTCTTTTATAACATATCATGCTAATAAGTTGTGAGACTACCTTTAAAAATACTGACATAGACATACACACTAACTATTGGAGGCTACTCTATGTGGCATTTTATCCTTAGGTATATTCCCTATTTTTCTTTAATTTACTGCAGGACAGAATCTTAAGCCTCAGACTGGTAGTATTTTTCTTTCACGACTCTAACACTGCATTGAGGCCGGCTAACCGTCAGAGCTTGGGTTTGGTTGTTCTCCCGTTTTTTTAATATGTTTTTTTGTTTTTTTTTTTGTTTTGTGTTTGTTTTATTTGTGTGTGTGTGTATTTCTTTGTTAATCTGATTAAATAGAAAATTAAGGAGCTCAGGTGACCCCACTATGGGATATATATGAACTTTAACTTGTTCTTACTCACTAAATATGTCCCATATCTATGTCTGCTTTTAGATTGCAAAATCATTTGTATGTGCTCTCTGTACTTTACTAATGTATACCCAACAGATTTGCTGTGTTGTGCTATATCTTGTGATATTACCTATTTTGTCATGTACCTGAGCTCCTTGAATAAAAAAGAATTTAAAAAAAAAAAAAAGTTTTTATAGGAGTGGAATAATTTATTTCAATATGTTTTTAAAGTTTTTGATGTTTTTTGTAAAAAAAAAAAACTGTTTCTAACCCTTACACTTTACTTCAGGGGGCCTATTTATGAAAGGCCTGTCGGACAACACCCGACATTGCGGATCATGTCCGACAGACCTCGCTGAATGCAGAGAGCAATACGCTCTCCGCATTCAGTATTGTACCAGCAGCCAATCAGCCGCTAGCAGGGGGTGTCAATCAACCCAATCGTATTAGATCGGGTTGAATTGCGGCGAGTTAAATATTTTTTATTGAAACAACAATAAATAATTAAATCAGCGGATATACAAAGATCTAATTGTATCATTACCCTGCCAGGTTGAATATGCAAACAATTAACAAGTAATTTGTCATAGAGTTAAAACGGAATAGTTCTATTTTCTGCACTCAGCAAAGTACTTGCAGATATTGACCTAGCAAACCACAATGCAAATTAGCTTTATTACATATAGGCCACTATACCCCATTCCTCAATTATGTCAGTCAATACAACTTTAGCAGTGTTTTGTTAATTTTTTATGTAATCACGAAACTAAGACTCATTGTGAAACTAAAAAGTAGAACAATAAAGGCATGTTGATATTGTGATATACAAACTATATTTGTAGATAAAAGATAATTAATAATTGTGCATTTATTTTCATTCATATTTGCTCATATAGTCTAACAACTGGAGGCCAGGAATGCATGAGGGAGGGATATGAACTCACACTAGGCAACAGAGATAACTGATTTGATATAAAGCATTTGCAGAAACTATTGGGGGGAAGGTATCAGTAAATAGAAATGTTCCTCGGTATCTACTTTTTGGAAAATAGGGCATGTAATTTTAATACTAGCGATGCCCCAAACCAAGTATTTAAACCCCGGAAAGGGCTTAAACACAGGGCCAGTGCTACAATAGAGGCAAATTACGCAACCTCCTAAGGGCGCTCCGGGGGGGGGGGCAATTTGGTACATGACATTTTTTTTTATTTAAATAAGAATATTTATTGTGTAGCTGCCTAATTTGGGGTTTATAGTAGGGGCCACATGTGGTGGAATAATGGCTAGAATGGGAGAGGACTCCCCTGAAACAAAGGGAGGCAGAGAGAGCAGGTCAGCCAGAACAGCTGGAAGCATCTGGCTGAAATATCTCACTGCACAGCCCCAGTGCTCTCTGCAAAACTTTAGCAGGATTCATTAAAGCTGGTGGAGCCGGTGACAAGAGTGGGACACGCTGGCAGGATCACTGACTATCCTGTAACTTTTGATATACTGAAAGACAAGTCTTATTTCAGAGTATAGGTAATTTGCATCATAATTATACAGTGCAGTGTGTTCATTTTCTGTGTATAAATGTTCAGCATCCCTATGCAGCAGCCATCAGTGCATAGGCACTGTTCTGTTTTTTGAAGCGTATAAACCCTTAACATCATTATACAGTGCAGCATATATTAGGTATTCTGCATCAATTACACAGTGCAGCATGTGTATAGATGCCTTGCATATCATATACAGGGCCATCTTTAAAACAGGGCAAAAGTGGCAGCTGCCCAGGGCCCAGTCTTTGTTGAGGGGCCCAAGAAACCTAAAAAAAAATTTAAAAAAAAAAATGTTTTGGTTCATGCCAGACTGCTGATGTCATGTGACATGGGGGACACACACAGTCAGTCCTAATGCTGCCACAGTCAAAAGTTCTCTGCTTATATTTATTTGTGAGAAACTGTGCCAGACCGTGCCGGTGTCATGTGACATGCCAAGCTAGTGCCCTAACTCGGCATCTAGCCAATCCCACTGCATCAGAAAAGGTCCTGCTGGGGTTACCACTGTTACCAGGTAACTGCTCTGGTGGTGGGGATTGTTTCTGGATAGGGTTGACTGTAGGCACATGCAGCAGAAAGCTGGAGCGGCAGGCACGTGAGGATTTGAGCATCTGTGCAGCTGCACACACTGCTCTCTTCATTCTTGAGGCTTTGTGACTCGTCTCACACTGTATCCATACAGCCTTGGGCAGACAGCATCCAGTCTGCTGGCCCCCTTAGCCCTGTTCTTTCTGCTGTGGCCCTAAGATAAACTAACTTAAGTTTGTTAGGGAAGCATTGCTTTGTAGAAAGGTAGAAAGGTGTCAGTGGGAAGAATAAGTGAGTGCACACACGCCCCTCCCCCATACAGCATTGTCTAATGCAGGGTGAGAGGGAACTTGTTCCTAGCAAAGAAGTGACATGTGCTGCTGTGGCTGATGTATAGTGTCATGCTGATACTTCACACATTAAGGTAAGGTTTATTTGTATAGTTTTTTTTCTTTCTGTCTCAGATTTTACAGCTTCCCATAGTAGTTCTGCTATTCTCCAGTCAGTAAACTTATATTTGTCTGCACCTCCATGCTTCCTCCTCAGTCTTTACCTTGCTTTGCTCCTGTTGGCTGCCCTAAATCTTTTTAACTAGCTAACCTAACCAGCTAACCTCACACCAGAATCACATTCAAAAGCATATTAAATTAATCCACAGTGGAGGAATTTATATATGTATTTACTTATTAGTACTGCTTAGGTCCAGTTTCACATATTGCAATTTTTTTTTTAAATGATTAGCCCAGCAGTGGATGATCCACTGCTGGGCTAATAATAAAAAAAGAATATATAAAATAAATTGATTTAGTTGTTTTTTGGGATGTTGGGGTGGAGAGCGAAATTGCATGGGGGGGTGCAAGAAATTGTTTGCCCAGGGTCCAGTCAATATTAAAGATGCCCTGATCATATAGGGCAGAGTGTTGCATGTATTAGTGTTTAGATGTTCATTATCATCACTATACATTAACACTTGCCAAAATGGGTGTTGTACTGGTCCCCTGGCCAAAACGTGCCACTGCAAGTTAATGTGATCTATTGTTGAGCTTGAAAAATGTATTAATATACATTCACAGCTTTCAAGAATTTGACGTTCAGGCTTACTAGAGTGAGTCTGCAAACACAAATTTAAGAAGAAGTAGATAAATCACCTCAAACTTGCTTGTTTGGGGTGATTGACAGGCCCTGCTCTCAAGCAATTGGGTGCCCAACAGCATAGGGCCATTCATAAAAACAGCTCTTCCACAGTCTAACATTTTGCCAAGTGGTGATTGTAGGGGGACAGGTTCCCTTTTTGAGAACTTGTCAGACTGTAGCTAAGTAAATGTTCCTGTTAGGCATGCTCGTAAAAAAAAGAGGTCATCCTGCCTCCAGGTTCATGTGTTTTATGTGTTGTAACCATTGTTCATTATGCAGAGCCACCACTGATTTGCTATGTTATACAGAGACAGCACTTTAGTAGATTATGTCATGCAGAAATTTTAGCTATTATAGTTATAACAAATCAGATAAACAGTCAAGAATTTGATGTGATAACGGTAATCTATTTTCTCTATTATTACAGGTAAAATAGTTATCTATATCTGCTTAACACATAACATTTTGTTAAGAAACAGTAAGGTATATAATTTCTTTTGGGGGGGGGCAAAATATGTTTTTGCCTGTGTAGTCAAAAATCCTACCACTGGCCCTGGTTAAACACATAGTCAATGTCACGCATTGGAGCCACAGAGTACTGATGGTCCTGAACTGAAATTTTTCCTGACCAAATCAGCAGCACTAGTTAGACAACTCAGCTGTTTAATATGGTTAAACTATAGAGCTAATATTTTTCCACTCATATTGTAATTATGTTTAAGTCCTGCTTCAAGGATAAACAAATTACGACCACAAAAAATAAACCTAAGACAATTCATGTAGGTTTATGACAGTATACCAGAGTGAGCCAATCAGATGCCACAAATAAATCAAAAGACACATTTAGGACATGGAAGGCACAGATGACCACTGTGCTGCTCTAATGAGATATTAACATGTTAGCAATTACCATCGCTGCCAGGTGCAATATCTCAACAGATAATGTGTAAATATTCTTCATATCTGCAGTAAATATTTACAGTTTTAGCATTACTCTTCATTTTAAATACCTCCTTCCTGTTGCCTGTAGCAGATTCATTTTTACATAGTCAATGAGATTATTAAGGTTTGTTTTAACAATCCCAGCATATGTATGTAGATAACCAGATTATTTAAATAATTACTCTTGAGTATTATTTATACAAAAATGTTAAGCAGCAGAAAACACAGTCAATTTTATTTTGTTTGTACCTTGTATTAGCAATAAAGGTTGAATTTTTTTAATCTCTATATTTTTCTCTTCACCAAAATGAAGTATATTCTCTGGTCTCAGTATAAGAATTTGTGTCACTATTACTAATATGACATCATAATATCTCTATATTCATATTTAATTCAATATTATTGAGAATCCTATAGAATTAATTTTATGTATTATTAACAGTTTACATCAATCATCAGTAATATTACTAACTCTAACTATATTGCTAACTATAATACAATGATAACACTGCAGTGACAAATTGCTATAATAATATATACCAAGCTGTGATTTTTATTAATATCTGTATATAATTAATATTATGCTTAAATAACGTATTTGTTTAAAGGATTTCTTGAAAATATAAGCGTACACATTAACTATAATTATTGTTTATTATTTTGTTTTGTTTTCTTATAACCAGATAGTGCCGCACAACTTTGTACTGGATTTGATATTACCCACTATAATTATAAAATGCCATATTACTTTATTTTACTGCATACCATTATAAGGGAAAGTGAGATAGTTTAGCTGAATAAAAAAATAAAATAGCTCTTGATTGTTTCTTCCGCTTATAATTGCAGTAAACATTTGGGCTAGATTACTAACTGGGGTTTATCGCGGCTCTTTGAGCGTGTCAGGTTTTTTGCTGATATTACAAGTTAGCGCAATTGAAGTTAACGTGTGTCTGATTAGCGCAACCTCAGAGCTTTGGTTAACTGTTTTGCAAAATAAAAAGTGTCACAAAGGGAGGGCGGAGCCAGCCGGGAACCAGCATGGCTGCAAAATTGTAAAGCTCCGTGTGGCATTCCCCATGATTTTAAAAAGAAGGGCAAAGAGATAAGGTGAAGAGTGCTAGCCTAACATCTACTTGTTGCTGAATACCCAGAGCACGCATATCGTAGAAGCCGGAGGCCTCCCAAAGCTCCTGACAGCAACATCTGAACTATAAAGTGTGCATCAGAAAATGTGAGGCAGCGCCATTTTAAACCCCTGAGATGGCAGCATGGTACAACAAGGAAGACATGCGAGGGTCGCTATGGAACGCATAGACCGAAGTATCGCATCGTGAATAGAGGATTCCTGTCTGGTCTATTCAGAAGGAAATTTTGAATAGCAATACAAGCCTGCAATCAGAGGATATCCGGAAGCCGATTACAGCGTATGCAAAGCAACAAGGAGGGATCAGAAGCCTAAGACGTAAGCGGATACGTCACTCACACAGCCAAGGGAACCGGAACAGCTCCAGCAATCTGCACCGCACTCGCTATCAGAAAGGACAGCGGTAAAGCAAGCGGTCTGCGATAGGAGGATAAAGACCCAGAGGATTAGAGTTCCAACAAGGGGATTTCCCACAGCACTCAATTACTGTTGAGAGTGCACGGCTCCTGGTAGCCGCCCCCACCAACGGATATTACGCCGGCCATCTACAGGTACCCCTCTCATATGCCTGATTGATCCAATACTCGCAGAGCAAGATCAACAGCATACAAGAGTGAACTGTTTACATTTTCCAGCAACTCTCGCTGATCGTATACAACTTGCCTTATAACCGGATAATCGTCTGGTTATTCCCAGTCTTTCAGATAGACTCTTATTTAATGTGCAGCTACTACTTGTGTAATAATTGGTTTTAAACTGTGTTTATTTTACTATTCACTGGACATCCAGTCTGCTAGTAATTTTATGTATTTTTATCTGTAATAATATTATTCATAGCTCTAGTAGAGCTCTGTGACCACACTGCTACTACTGTCAATATTGCTCTTATTTATAATTTAGCAGTCACCAGTGTATAGGATAGTTTTATTACACTTACCTATTGTAATTTGCTTGTTCGAGCTCATCTTTAGAGCTAGGTTATTTAATATTATCCATTACACACCAGATACCTCCTGTGCAGTCCTATTTAGGTTTTATCCCTCTTTTAAATAAACATTGATGTTTTATTAATATTTTGACATCTGTCTCTTTTACTATTACCTGTGGAAAAATCAATATTATATACACTATTGCTATTGACTGTAGAAAATTCCATTTTATATACATTATTGTTACCTTTTAATTTTACTTGGAAAGTATATACTTTCCCTTTCTTTCAATTTTTTTTTTGGGTGTAACCACTCCCTCATGTTTACTCTGAGAATTACTCATTTATTTGTTTGATCACTGACCTAGCTGTTAGCGCCAGTACTTTTTTTCTCTTCAATTTCTAACTACCTATTGGTCTCTGTGAGAGGGACCATTCTGTATTTGGCTGGTAGAAATAAGCGCTGATTCATACATCTTTCCTAAAACAAGGAGGGATCAGAAGCCTAAGGCCTACCTGTCGCAACTCACGCTGCAGATAAAACCGGCAAAGGGGTGAGCATAAAAGACACTCAATCAATACCAGACAGATATATATAAACGGACATTAGCTATCAGAGGAGGGGGCCAGTCCTAGTAGGTCCAATACTGGGGGTAGACAATCAAATCTTGAAACACCTCACTGAGGGTCAGCACTTTCCTTTACATGTTTAGAGGGCTTAAATAACAAATGACACTCAGCTGCATCCTCCTTTAACGTCTCCTTTACCAGTAACAGCATACTGTGCAGTGAATAAACATACTAATAGGTGCTATTAACACTGGTTACTTTCTTTACCCAGCAGGGTGCTCTGTATAAATGTCATCTAAGCGACCCCCCAAGGGGGATAAAGTTGGCAAGGCAGCTACAACAACTGCCACTAAACTAAACTCATATTTTAGAGCAGTGGACACAGCTGCTTCTACTTTACTCAGTTCACCACAATCTAGCAGTGACACACAAGAAGAAGATACTGATGCCACATCGTCAGATCCTAACCTCCCCATCACTAGAGCAGATTTAAAATCTCTCCCAACAAAAGAGGACTTTGCATCCTTCATGAATCAAGTCAGCCAACTTATAAAAGAAAGCTTAACAGAAGTTAAAAAATATGTTGTAGATTTGGGAAATAGAGTGCTTCAATTGGAAGAACATGCAGAGGAAATTTCTGAACCAATCAATCTGCATAGTATGCAGCTCCAACACCTAAGCAGTGAAATTAGACTAATGCAAATGCAAATTGAAGACTTAGACAACCGCGGTCGGTGTCAAAATTTAAGGATAAGAGGGATCTCTGAGAATATTTTAGCTACCGCACTACCACAATACATACAGGACCTCTTTGACTTTCTTTTAGACAACAAAGAAAGCACCAACATATCCAATGACAGAATGCACAGAGCCCTGAAACCTAGACCATCAGCCAAAGCACCTCCACGGGATGTCATACTCTGCTGCCACAACTTTAAAGACAAAGAAAGACTGCTAGCGGCGGCTAGGAAGAAAGCCCCAATCCGCAAGGAAGGGGATAATATCCAGATCTTTGCGGACTTAAGCCCATTAACCCTCTCAAGACGGAGAGATGTCAAATTCCTCACAATTCACTTAAAGGAACACAATATCCCTTATCTCTGGGGGTTTCCATTTGCCATCAGAGTGATCAAGGAAAACAAGGAAATTGTATTCAAGGATTTGGAAGACCTGCCCTCTTTTTGCTCACAGCTGAACATCCCTCCACCGAAGCAAATCCCCCAAACTTCGGATCCAATGGAAGAAACTTCAACTACAGAACCCTCTATGTCAAAGCTACAATGCCAGAAATGGACCACTGTCGGCAGGAAACATAAAACAACCTCCCCGGTGTCCCACACCTCACAATCTCATACTGCAGAACCACCTTGAGAGGCTCCATCAAATTGCTGAAAATCAGGAGTATCTACACTTGAACAAAACATACAGATGACCCTTTGCCTTAAGTAGAGTTCCCCATACTCTACCACGTGATATACCAGAAATATCCCTTTAACAGACTGATGCAATAAATGCTGAATATTTTGCTCACCTTGTCTTAAAGACATTTAGTATCTTAACCCCTTAATGACTGAGGACGTGCAGGGTACGTCCTCAAAAAAAAGGCAGTTAACGCCTGAGGACGTACCCTGCACGTCCTCAGTGTGGAAAGCAGCTGGAAGCGATCCTGCTCGCTTCCAGCTGCTTTCCGGTTATTGCAGTGATGCCTTGATATGGAGGCATCCTGCAATAACCATGTATGGCCATCCGATGCAGAGAGAGCCACTCTGTGGCCCTCTCTGCACCGGACATCGATGGCCGGTATCGTTTTTGGGTGGGAGCCGACGTGGGAGGCGGGTGGCGGCCATCGATGGGCCCAGTGATGTGGAGGGGGGCGGGGATGACCGGGGGTGCGGACGTGCGCACGTGCACGATAGGGAGGGGGCGGGCGCATGCACAGGGAGGGAGCGGGTGGGAACCGCTACACTACAGAAAATATGCACCATAGGATTTGGTAATCAGGGCTTATAAAAATTTTAAAAATACAAATAAAAAGCTAAATCAGGGGGTGTTGGGTTGGTATGTGGGAGGGAAGCTACACTACAGAAAAAAAAACTGGGAAAAAATTTAAAAAAAAACGTTTTTTTCTGCAAACTGGGTACTGGCAGATAGCTGCCAGTACCCAAGATGGCCCCCAAAAAGGCAGAGGGGGACAGTTAGAGAGATGTTTGGGGGGGATCAGGGAGGTTGGGGGCTAAGGGGGATCCTACACAGCAGCATATGTAAATATGCTATAAATTATTTTTTTTTAAATAAAACAAAGATTCCCTTTATTTTTGTACTGGCAGACTTTCTGACAGTACTTAAGATGGCAGGGACAATTGTGGGGTGGGGGAGGGAAGGGAGCTGTTTGAGAGGGATCAGGGGGTGTGATGTGTCAGGTGAGAGGCTGATCTCTACACTAAAGCTAAAATTAACCCTGCAAGCTCCCTACAAGCTACCTAATTAACCCCTTCACAGCTAGACATAATACACGTGTGATGCGCAGCAGCATTTAGCGGCCTTCTAATTACCAAAAAGCAACGCCAAAGACATATATGTCTGCTATTTCTGAACAAAGGGGATTCCAGAGAAGCATTTACAACCATTTGTGACATAATTGCACAAGCTGTTTGTAAATAATTTCAGTGAGAAACCTAAAGTTTGTGAAAGAAATTGTGAAAAAGTGAACGATTTTTTTTATTTGATTGCATTTGGCGGTGAAATGGTGGCATGAAATATACCAAAATGGGCCTAGATCAATACTTTGGGATGTCTACTACACTACACTAAAGCTAAAATTAACCCTACAAACTCCCTACAAGCTCCCTAATTAATCCCTTCACTGCTGGGCATAATACACGTGTGTTGCACAGCGGCATTTAGCGACCTTCTAATTACCAAGCAGCAACACCAAAGCCATATATATCTGCTATTTCTGAACAAAGGGGATCCCAGAGAAGCATTTACAACCATTTGTGCCATAATTGCACAAGCTCTTTGTAAATTATTTCAGTGAGAAACCTAAAATTGTGAAAAATTTAACGTTTTTTTTAATTTGATCGCATTTGGCAGTGAAATGGTGGCATGAAATATACCAAAATGGGCCTAGATCAATACTTTGGGTTGTCTACTATACTACACTAAAGCTAAAATTAACCCTAGAAGCTCCCTACATGCTCCCTAATTAACCCCTTAGCTCTCTAAGGTACCCACAATACACTACAATGGCAGATCCTCATAGTAACCCATGGCGGCAACCCACGGTAAGAACCACAAAACAAATCCTAATAACACAACATAGGACAAGACATAAATATGGCACATAGAGCAATGTTAATAACCTCACAAAACGCTAAGGGCCTCAACTCTCCCACAAAGAGGTCTGTAGCTTTACATTGGTTCACTAAGCAAAAAAGCTCAATAGTATTTGTACAGGATACTCACTTCTCCAAGACGAACAAACCTAAATCTCATAATAAAAACTTCCCACTTAACTTTTATAACTCTTACGAAAAAAAAAAAATGGAGTAGGGATTCTCATTCACCGTTCCCTGACATTTAAACTCCTTCACACCTCATCAGACAACGAGGGTAGAATCCTTATATTAGTAGGCCTCATTCACAACAGACCCATCACGTTAGTAAATATATATGCCCCCAGTTCGCATAAAAATAGATTCTTTAACAAATTAAGAGCGATGTTACAGGAAGTGCGCAAAGGCACGGTAATAATGGGGGGGCCTTAACACTAGTTTAGACCCTATCTTAGATTCGACTTCTACAAATACACAGCGCACTCAGTACTTAACTGCATCAAACACTCGGCATTAGTTGACACGTGGAGAGCACAGCACCCCACACAGCGTAATTATACATTTTACTCTCACCCGTGGGCAATGTACTCCAGAATAGACCATAGCCTTTCCCTGATGATAGATACAGACATTACTCCGATGGCATGGTCAGACCACTCTATGATAAGCCTGAAAATGAATTGGCCGGACACCCCAATACACCCTTTTATCTGGAGTTTAGATGCATATCTTTTACACCATCCACCAACAGCACAAACTCTGATGTCCACCCTGACGGAATACTTTAACTTCAATGCAATTCCAGAAACACAACCCCTTCACGTTTGGGAAGCTCACAAAACAGTTTTCTGAGGAGAGTGTATCAAACTTAAGGCACAGCTCAAGAAACAATATGATACCCATTTAAACTATCTAACTACGAAAATACATGCGCTAGAGATACAGCACAAAGGCTCCCCTTTAAATTACACCATTCTTCAAGCCCTAAAAATGAACTCAAAACACTTCTTTTTTCAGAGGCCCAGAGGAAAGCTTTACAACTTCGAAAGAAATATTTCTATGAGGGTAATCGTCCAGGCAGAATATTTGCGAATACTCTGAGGGATAGAAGTTCCCTCATTCATATTTACAGAATAAAAATCCAACAGGGAGAACATATTCAGGATAGTAAGGCCATAGCCGCCCATTTCCAAAACTTTTACCACCAACTATATAACTTAAACACCAACTCCACCATGACACACACACAACAAATGATAGAGTATATAGAGTCGGCTAATTTGAACAAATTATCACAAACACAAACATCAGTTTTAGAGAGACCTATAACTCTAGCAGAGATATTAAAAGCTATTAACGACCTGTGGGGAAAAGCCCCGGTCCCGATGGCCTAACAAACCTATATTACAAGACATTTCGAAACATACTAGCCCCACACTTACTGAAACATTTTCATGCTCTAGACGGAGACATACAGTTCCCTAGGGAAGCCCTAACCGCACATATATCTGTGCTTTTAAAGCCTGACAAACCACAAGACGAACAAGCTAGTTATCGCCCGATCTCACTCCTTAACACCGATATAAAGTTATTGGGAAAAATGTTAGCGAACCGATTGAACCCAGCCCTTAAAGACATTAGGTGGGCTTTGTTCCCAGCCAAGAGGCAAGGAACAATACCCTAAGAGCCCTAACACTCATTGGATATGCTAAACATCACAACATTGAGTCAGTGCTAATGGCTATTGATGCTGAAAAAGTATTTGATCGGACTGATTGGCAATTTCTAAAATTAACATTAAAAAATATAGGATTCGGCCCGAAAATAATAAAAATCATTTTTAGTTTGTATAGCCACCCAAGTGCTAAAGTTAAAGTAAACGGGATTTTATCAGCAGCGCTCCCAATCCACAATGGCACGCGTTCCTGATTTTATTCATCCTGATGATGGAAGTTTTTGCGTCTCGCGTACGCAGAAACCAAAATATTAAAGGGGTAGCAATTGGTCAACAAGACTACAAAGTTGCTATGTACGCTGATGACGTACTATTCACAATATCGTCCCCCTCAACATCTATCCCAGAAATACTCTTAGAACTAGACAGGTTTGGAGGTTACGCCAACTTCTTAGTTAATAAACAAAAGTCTGAAATTTTAAATATTACTGTGCCAAATGCCAAATTTAAATCTCTGTCGCTGATATGCCCGCTTAGGTTAAAAACAGACTTTATAAAATACTTGGGTATTCACTTATCTCCTAACCAGACAACACTTTTTGAGAAAAATTACCACACACTTCTTCTTAATACACAACGCAACCTCAAGACGTGGTCGAACAAACCTTTGTCATGGTGGGGGAGGATTCAGACCATAAAAATGACCACATTGTCTAGAATCTAGTATATTTTACAAACTATACCACTTTATATCCCCCGATGGTACATGAATAGACTTCAGAAATGCCTTAATACATTCATATGGGGTAGGTGCAGACCAAGAATTAACAGAAACACGATGTATAGACCGACCACAAGTGGGGTATTAGGATTACCTAAGATTGAGGAATATTATCAAGCAGTGATACTGCAATGAATATTGGACTGGCATAATACACAAGAGCGCAAAGCATGGGTGACACTGGACTCACATATTCTCAAGCGCCCTTGGTACAGGCCCTTTGTTGGGTATCAAAAGACCTCAGACCCCCTCAATGCAGGCAACTTGAAATTCACAAACAGCTTTTTAAAAATTGGGACCACATTGTTTCCTCCAGACCTCACATCTCTACTTATAGATCCCTCCCTATTTCCGATTGCATTAAACATAGAAATGGTGGGAGGCCTAGATAGAGGGTTTAAAAGATTAACTGAATGGGACTATACAATTCCACTATTTAACTTTATAGAAGCAGGCAAACTTTTAGAGAGAGACAAACTAGCCAATGTAGCAGATGGTAGATTTACAAAATTGCTAAAATATGCCCAGCTACATCACTGTATACACACCTCTCCATTTAAGTCAGATCTGCTGAGACAATTAACCACTTTTGAACAGATGTGCTACACTGGCACTATACCAAGGGGAGCGCTTTCCACATCACGTAAGCTACTTATAAATACCCCGACACTTTACCGACATACACGTCTAAATGGAGCTTAGATCTAAAAGAAAATTTAGACACAGATAATTGGAACAAAATTTTTAGATCAATTAAAAAGTCTTCAACCTCTCCCGTGTTATTAGAATTAAACTTTAAAATCCTTCTACTGTGGTATCTAATCCCATCAAGGTTATCTAGTATATACCAAAACGCATCTAGTTTATGCTGGCGTGAGTGTGGAGAGCGCAGTGATCTGCTACACATGTGGTGGCATTGCCCTAGAGTTCGCTCATTATGGGAAATAATAGAATTACATTTTAAACAATGTGTAGTGGCTGATTTCGTGTTAACCCCGAGCATTGCCTTGTTGAACAACATGCCTATATTGACATGTTCGCTAAGATTGTTGGTCTTACAGATCGGCATCAACAGTGCGAGGAGGCTAATAGCTTGTCACTGGAAAAAGCCTGTGACTCTTACTAGCTCTATGTGGCTGGAAGAGGTAGAAGAACAATATTCTTTGGAAAAATATGGCTATATGTGTTGAAATCAGGTAGACATCATTCTAAATGCTAAATTCTTATGGCAGGATTCGCTCCCAAAATCAATCACCCCACCCGCCACAATTGTACCACATACTCCTCACCCTTAGCTACCAAGAAATCCATAACACAGGCAGCAACTCTACTAGAGTCAGTCAGAAATTCACCTCAACATGTATGTTCGCCAACACAAGATACAGAGAGTACCAGACCGTCCTAGTTGCTTGTAACAATTGCCTACTGCCTTGAAATATTACTTTTCTTAGACCGGATCTAAAGATTTAAAGATTTGAGGATAACCTTCAAAGATTAATTGTTTATAACATCCATTTTGCTTTTCACAATGACGATACTTTAGTTTGTTATTGTTATGCATTTTAATAATACTAGAAGACGCTCGAGCAATTTGCTCATAGGTTATACGATTGATTGGCGCCCAATGTGTCAGACTATTAAGGAAGATTGGACACCATATATGTAACATTGGCATGATGGAATGTTAACATTTACTGTGTATGACCATATCGGAGCAATGTATTATCATCCTTGTCTTCATATGTCTCATGTATTATTCATAAAAATAATAAATAAATAAAAATAAAAAAAATGTTAAAAAAGTGTCAAAAAATACATTACACAGTACAGTTACACTCATAAAAACACCATCCAATTAAATTTATTATTCAAAAAAAAATTGCATAAAAAAAGTTATTCAAAGGACTCAAAGGTGTTAGAAAAAAATACATGTGTACATAGTATATGTATTTATGTATTGACCCCACAAGTTCTCCAGACAGTAAAACCCAACTCCAATAAACAAACATGATGCATTTTTTGTGAATAAAAAGGTTGCAGCTTGTTTATTAAACCATCTTAAATTAGAAACATAAAACATAAAACTTTTATAAACCCAACAAAAGTGCTTGGCCTTCTCCAGTTTTACACCATTCTAAGGCATGCCCCTAAATATTAACTCTCCTGCTAACTTTGCAGCAGGTACCTGCCACAACATAACAGGTGTAAACCCCTACAAACCAGGGCAAGTAACCCACCATTACTGCGCCGACACCTAATACTCCAACCTCAACAATTAAGGAGAGCGGGTTATACTTCCGCTGAAGGGGCTTATAAACCCCTCCTAACTCTGCCCACCTCTCGCCCTTAACTTGACCTAATGTCCTTCTTCCAAGTGGGTTCAATTAACCCCTTCTTCCTTTTAAGTCATCCTTTATATGTGTTTATATTAATTTGCATAAACAATCCAAAAACAAATGGTAGTAGCAGCCTTAAATAAAAAGTTCAATCTTTATTTCCATCATTAAAATACATGCTCCATGGATGGAGAATATAGAATGGGATACACGGATCAAAAACAGTTACATGTTTCGGCCTGAGCCGTAATCACTACTGGTGATTACAGCTCAGGCCAAAACGCATGACAATAAAGATTGAACTCAGCCTGTTTTGTAGCAGCCTTCCCTTAGTGTAAGTGGTGCTGTTCCCCTATTGGAGAGTTCCGTGAGTGCTGTGTCCCTTACCTGCCTGCCTGCGGTGTGATGCTAGAGAGTGGAGAAACTAATGAAGGAGTGACGTCAGAGGTACCACGTGGTGGAAGCACTTCAGTAAGGATTCATGGAGGTGTCAGCGTTTGAGCCGGGAGACAGCGGGTAACAAGAAGTGGTGAAGCGGTAAGAGAGAGTGCAAGACTTCACTCCAGATCCTCCCCCAGTTGCCCTACATCTCCATACACACACAGTGGTCTTCCGCTCCAACCGCTGACTGGTTATTCTGGATACTTCGCCAGTAACCCCGCGGAAGCAGGAGGAACAGACACAGCACTTTGCCAGCAAGGTCTGCAGCTAACTCTGCAAAAGTAAGATCTTAGTTCAGCCAACACAGAAGGATTGTACACACCTTTTTAAGTGGACATATTTATGGGTTGGTGGAAAAGGGCTCACATGCTGTTGATGATGTCATTGGCCGCAAGTTGGGTGATTCTTGGGAATTAGGAAATGAACATAAACTGACTAGACATTTGCTACCAACCTATTCTGCTTTGAAAGAAGTGGATGTACTTCTAAAATTAAAGTGATAGCTTTGATTTACTTTTAAATGGACTTTACTAATGAAGTACAAGCAGATAAAAATTATATTACTTTTCAATTTAATATTTCTAATCAATATTATACAATGTATGATTAAGAGCTTATACTCAAAAATAAAGAACATAAAAATTGCAATATTTTCCTCTGTGTGACACACTAGCTGAGAATCTCTTCTTTTCAGAGCTGTTTCATTCTGTAAAAAAATACAGAGAAACTTATCCCCAATGGACTTAAAATGGGCCAGATTACGAGTGGAGCGCTAACAGTTAAGCTTGAGCGATAATGGGTTTATCACAGGTGTTTGCACTCGGGTTTACAGCTCATATTAAAAGTTGAAAGTAAACATGATTGATTGAGCACAATCCCGATTTACACTAGAATGTCCATTGTTTAACTGTTTCGCAAAACAAAAAAGTGTCACAAAACACATCAAAACTACATTAAAGGGGGTGGAGCCAGCAGCAAGCGCAGCAAGACGCATATCGAGGAGGCTCCTGACTTTATTTTATATTATATTAAAGTTTTCCGATTTTTCCCCTAAAACAATAACATCTGGTCATCACACTATTATTGAGAATAGTAGGGGCTCATGTAATATGCCTGATTGGAACAAACAAGGTGACTATATCTGAATATCACGGCTGGTGGAAGCAGCAGACCGCCATTTCTTTTGGCTATGGAAGAAGAGATCTGCGCCGCAGTATTGTCTCTATTTGCAGAATATGAGCAGCGGATCCTTGACAGGTTCGATGGTCTGCTGACCAGGATTGAGGCCGGATTCATAAAGGAGCGGCTTGCACTGATCGATGGGGAGACTGAGATTGATGCTGGCGGGAGACCTGGAGCAGTACAACTGAATGCAGTAGACTTCCAAGCCGCACCCGGCCTCCCTGAGAAACAACAACTACGGAACAGTAATATGGGAGGTTCCGGTACAACTTGTAGCTCACTGGCCCAGCTGGACAGCGGGTTATTGACCCCTGTTAATAATACCGGTATGTTTAAACTAATCATGGACGCTACCTTTTACAAGATGACCCTGCAATATAAAGGCGCTCGGCTCTTTGTTGCCAGCACAAAAACCGGAGTTGGGTGATGACTTTAGTGCAGTAATGGATTCCGGGTGCCCTGGTTTACAAAAACATTTTGCCTATCACAAACGTTCCTAATAAATAACTTTATAGCGTTGATACCGAGGAATCTACACTCATGAAGATTAAAATCTGATAATGTGTGATTTTTGGGACCGAATCTTCTCCATGTTTTTATAGCGTGCAGAACTAAGGGAACCGTCTAAGCCGTCTAAACATGTTTGCCAATCTTATTATTTCCCCTCATATCGTATAGTACCTTGTTATTTGTTTGCCTTCTATTAAGCCCTTTATGAGACCCAATCTACGATGGCAAGATTTTGGTTAACACTGCAGTTATTTTTCTATGTTGTTTTTTTTTTTTTGTTTTTTTGTGATACAGTCTCTGTAAAAATATTTGCCCAGCAGCATAAAAATCCTGATATTGTATTTTTTCCCTTGTTCCTGTGTACACATATATAAACACTCTTATATGGATGAGCTCACAATATGAAAGTTTAATAAGCATTTACATTCCATTGTACTTTTTCCTTGTTCCTGTGTGCACACATATAAATACTTACATGGATGGGCTCACAAGTTAAATGTTTAGTAAGCAAGTGTATTTCACTTATCTTTTGGCACAGTGTATAGTGTATTTTTTCATAGCCCTAATGCTAGGTGACTGGTGTTTTGTTTAATTGCTAAAAAACGCCATTTAAAAGTGCATATTGTCCTCATGTTGTCTGTCTATGGTGGAATAGATTACAACTTGATATGTATAACACAGAGATTTGGTATCACTAATTGCTCCCCATTTCATATGACTGCTCAGTAAGCTTTTTGCACTCAGCTTTCCTGTCATATAGCTTATAGAAAGTGTGGCCAGCTCTCCCTATGATTGGGTATATGAGTCATACCTTTTTAAATACTATTAATATAACTGTGCTTAGAAGTGGTTGCGTAAGAACTTAACTGAGGGTACTGCTGGGGGTTTATTATGCTAATTCTTCTGATTGTTGATGTGCAACTGCCATGTACTGCTACTGTTTTGGCCCTAGATCCCTAGCAGTAAACTTAGCAGGCATTGCCCCCACTATAGCGCCCTATACCAGAATAAGTTAACACTGTTGTTTACTTTTCCTCTTTGTATACACTTTTTTTTATAGTTATATATATGCTGCGAGTATAGATACTACTCATCAAGCGAGCCCCTGGGTACTGCTTGTATCAGAAACCTCTATTATTCTTTCATTAATACTAAAGCTTATTTAGTTGCTGAGTATGTTAACCAGCAATGATAGGGTATACTATTATTGACCTATCTTCTTCCCCCCCACCACTACTCCTGTGTGGTAGGGTTGAACACTCTCCTCCACACATCCTTTTGGCAGAGTTAAGCAGTCTCTGCCCAACCCAAAGAACCATGGCTAAGTTTTCCCCTGCATTCATGTGCTAAGGTTCACTGGGCCCTAAATTAGGAAATTTTCCTTTGTATATTAGATTCTGGGTTTCTGAAGTTTATCTAGTATAATAGTCTTTATTAATGCTTATGTCTCCATCAATGTTCAGTGTTCATACCTAACTCTGCCTACAGTGGCAACTGTGGTCTATTCTGGTGCATCACGGTTATCAGATGGTAGAATCATTTTTGATGCCCTCTCTGTTCCTCTACTCGTTTGGTAATATTCGTTGAATCCACAGTTTGCCTTTTTCACATACACACTGATACTGGTCTTGTTATTATTACCTACATCAAAATGCTCTCAATGATTTATTAAAGTCCCTGGTCCCTCGATTGGACCGGTTTGTTTAGAGGGCACTATGTACCTACAAAAAAAAAAAACGAGGTGCCTGGAAGGATTTGTCTTGTCACTTTGATACTTGTTGAAATTGTAATCTGTCTGTCATGACTGTTTGTACATGCTATTTTCACCTCAATAAAAATAAAAAGTATAAAAAAAAAAAAAAAAAAAAAACTACATTAAAAAGTACACTAACACTCATTATAACCCCATCTAATAAAAAATTATTTAAAAAAAATAATTGAACAAAAACGTTATAAAGTCTCAGGTGTTAAAAAAAGGAAATGGACTTTAACATTGAGATACATACATATACATGTCTAAGTATGTATACATATGTTTATATGTGTGTACATATGTATTTATGTATTTATATGTGTATATATATATATATATATATATATATATTTACAGACATATATAGAAGTGCATTGGAGCCCTTTGCAATTAAGTAGATGAAAACATGTAACATGTATTTATGCAATATTCATATTTAATAAAGTGTTATACTGTGGATTTAGTGTAAATATTTTTCATTCCAATGTTCTGCACATAGCAGAATATGTTCTAAGTATTTATAACTAGATATTCGTATATATATCTGTATATATCTATACCTATATATAATCATATATACCGGTATATATATATATATATATATATATATGTATACATATATATTGTACCAAAATACTATCAGATATATATATATATAGAAATATGCATTTATGAATAAATGTAACATATTCTTGTATGTGAAGAATATTGGAATGAGAAATATTCGTATTTACATGTTGGGTTAGCGCACGTGATATTCTAAGTTCGGCTTTTTGCGCTACTAGGGTAAGCACACAAACAAAAACAGTTTACTTTCAACTTATAATATGAGCGCAACCCGACAAGCACAAAAAGCTTACTTCTAGCACAGGTAATGCTCTGTAATGCTTGAGCAGGAGCGTTAAATAATCTCGCCTAATGTCTTTAACCAGAGCCACTTTTAGGGTTGAGCAAACCGGACAACTACAATTCCCCACAATCTTTTTATGCTGGAGACTATAGATTTCTATTGGAAACTTCAATACCTTTCATGGCTCACAGCTCAAAGAAAAACAACATTTATGCTTATCTGATAAATGTATTTCTTTCCGGGCATGTTGAGTCTACGGCTTGAGTAATTAGTGTTGGGAATATCAATCCTGGCCAGCCGAAGGAGGCAAAGAGCACCACAGTTAAACTGCTAAGTATCACTCCCTTACCCACAACCCCCAGTCATTTAACCGAAGGGAAATGGAAAAAAGGAGTAACATAAGGTGTAGAGGTGCCTGAGGTTATAGTCAAAAGAACAACTGTCTCAAAATAAAGGGTGGGGCCGTGGACTCACCATATATGGAAATAAATAAATTTATCAGGTAAGCATAAATTTTGTTTTTCTTTCCTAAGTCCACGGCTTGAGTAATTACTATTGAAAACCAATACCCAAACTACAGGACACGGATAAATTGGGAGGGACAAGACTGGCAGTCCTAAACAGAAGGCACCACCACTTAAACAACCTTTCTCACAAAAGAAGCCTCAGCCGAGGCAGAAATATAAAATTTGGAAGATTTGGAAAAAGTATGTAGAGAAGACCAAGTTGCAGCCTTGCAAATTTGTTCCAAAGAAGCTTCATTTTTCAAAGCCCAAGAAGAGGAAACAGCTCTTGTGGAATGAGACGTAATTCTCTCAGAAGGCTGCTGTCCACAAGTCTCATAAGCCAAATGATTATACTTTGCAACCAAAAAGAAAGAGTAGTAGCAGTAGCTTTCTGACCTTTACGTTTCCCAGAGAAACAAAGAGGGCAGAGGACTGGTGAAAATCTTTAGTCGTCTGAAAGTAGAATTTAAGAGCACGTACAATATCCAAATTTTGTAACAAACGTTCTTTGGAAGAAGAAGGATTAGGACACAGAGAGGGAACAACAATTTCCTGATTAATATTTCTATTAGAAACAACATTAAGAAGGAAATAGGGCTGCACGATTAATTGCAGATGCGATTTTAAATCTCGATTAATTGCCACAATTTCAAAACCGCGAGAGTATGCGATTTTTAGCTCCTTCCCATTTGACTTCACCTATGACGTACAGGAGGGCCGCACGACTTGCCGTGGCCGCTTTGTGACATTGAGCCGACTTACCGGGGAGTGCTGTGGCTAATGCGGGTTACAGGGAGGGGAGGAGCGCTGTGGCTGATGCGGGTTACAGGGAGGTGGGTTGACTTACCGGGGTGAGCTGTGGCTGATGTGGGATACAGGAAGGGGGGCCGGCTTACTGGGGTGCACTGTGGCTGATGCGGGTTACAGGAAGGAGGGGCGACTTACCAGGGAGTGCTGTGGCTGATGCAGGTTACAGGGAGGGGGGTGCGCTGGGACTTATGTGGGTTGGGGGCTGATGGTGGTAACAGGTGGTGCTTATGATGTTAAAGGGGGTGCTTATTGGGGGGTTACAGTGGGAGTTGATGGAACTTATGTAGGTTACAGAGGGGGGCTTATGGGGGTTACAGGGGTGCAGGGTTACAGTGGGAGCTGAATGGGCTTATGTAGGTTACAGTGCTGGGCTTATAGGGTTACATGGGATGCTGAGGTTAAAATCACAAAAAAAAAATTCCCATATCACCCAGCCCTAGAAAGAAACCTAACTTAGTACGAAGAACTGCCTTATCGGCATGAAAAATAAGATAAGGGGAATCACACTGCAGAGCTGAGAGTTCCGAGACTCTTTGAGCAGAAGAGATAGCAACAAGAAACAAAACCTTCCAAGATAACAACTTAATGTCTATGGAATGCAACGGCTCAAATAGAGCCTGCTGTAAAACTTTAAGAACAAGGTTAAGGCTCCAAGTAGCAGCAACAGACTTAAATACAGGCCTGACAAAAAAGATTGCACATCTGGCACATCTGCCAAACGTTTATGTAGTAAAACTGATAAAGCATAAATCTAAACCTTCAGGGTACTGACTGACAATCCCTTCTCCAGGCCTTCCTGAAGAAAATATAAAATTCCCTTGGATTCACACCAATTCACACCAATAAAGATATTTACACCATATGTTATGGTAAATCTTTCTAGTAACAGGCTTGCAAGCCTGAATCATGGTCTCAATGACCGACTCAGAAAAAACATGCTTAGACAGAATTAAGCGTTTAATCTCCAAGCAGTCAGCTTCAGAGAAACGAGATGTGGATGAAGGAAGGGACTCTAAATCAGGAGGTCCTTCCTCAGAATTAGTCTCCAAGGTGGGAGAGATGACATCTCCACTAGGTCTGCAAACCAGATCCTATGAGGCAAAGCAGGGGCTATTAGAATCACCGACGCCCTCTCCTGTTTGATACAAGCAATGACTCATGGAAGGAGAGCAAACGGAGGAAACAGGTATGCCAACCTGAAAACCCAAGGAACCACCAGAGCATCTATCAGACTCCCAGAAACACCAGACTTGCCAGAAACACCAGTTATGAAGCAGCGGTCTAAAGACCGCTGCTCCATAACCCTGTCTGCCTGCTCTGATGAGGAGGAAATGAATCGCTGCAATTCAACCCGATCGAGTAGGATCGGGTTGATTGACACCTCCCTGCTGGCAGCCCATTGGCTGCGAGTCTGCAGGGGGTGTATTGCTCTCCACATTCAGCGAGGTCTTGCGGACCTGATCCGCACTGTCGGATCAGGTCCGCAAGACCTTCGATAAATTGGCCTCCAGGTGTCTGAAGAAAAATTTTGATTTAATCTACAAGCAAGTTTTGGGGTATAGCCATATTCCACATCATTCCTTGCAGTCGGGTAGTGGTGGCTTTAAAGCACTTGTAAAGAGGTACTTACCTAGTTTTCCTAACAATTGCTGCCTTAGTTTAGAAAGCCAGAGTTGGCTACTCTGTTCTTTCTTTTTCAAAGGTCTCTGTGAGGAACTGTGTCCACTCATACCTTGTTACTCTCTACATGCAGACAGCGGAGCAAGTAAGGGCTTTTACTTCCAGTTGGGGAGACTGATAATCCTGTTGTATGGGTTACACTGGGGCATGAAGCAGGCACTGTAGCATGTGTGAGACTAACATGTAAACTCTTTTAAAAAGAAAGGGTAAAATGATTTTATTAGGCTTTATTTTGTGACACATATTTACTTGATAAAACAATACAAGTTTAAACTGAAAGTAAGGCTGAATTTTCTTTTCAGCAGCTTATTAATTTCCTCTTAGCTTTAAAAAAAAAAAACGATGCAACATTTTAAACTGTCCAGGAAGTAGTTCCTCTCTGTGTCGCAGCAGTAATTTGAGCTCGGCAGTTGCGGTCACGTGACCGGATTTACTTCATAACGTTTCTGAGGAAAAATTTGTTTTTCTCTCTTTCTGGGTGATCCGGTCTTAATTGGTAGCGGTAAGGCAACTCAGTAATTGAGGTGTGGGGTTGCCTGAGGGGTATTTTAGAAGTTTATTTGCTGTTTATTAAATGTGTTTTTTTTAACTTTTCTCACATCATTTTAGCTGAGGATCGATCCTAATTTGGGATAAAATTTAAAGTGTATTTTTTCCTTGGCTTATTTTAATTGAATATTAAAATCTTTGAAACTTATCTGTACAAGTTTATTTACTGTTTCACAACATGTCTGATATGTAGCAAGAGCCTGCTCTCATGAAGTCATGCTTATTATGTTTAGATGCACAAATTGCAGCTCCTATGTAATTTTGTTCTTCATGTGTCAAGAAAACCTTGCAAAATAAAGGTAACATTTTTGAGCCTAATGTCTCTCCGGATAATGCTGTTTAAATAATACCTCAGCTTTCTCCTGCTACATCCCAAGCATCAATGGCATCACATGCTGTGCCCTGCGGTTCCTCTATAACTCCTGGTGCAGTTTATTTAAAAGCAGAAATTGCTGTCCAGGTATCTTCAGCGGTATCTGAAGATTACATGGTATGCTGCCATTCCCAGATTACATGGAAAACACAAGAGGAAATCTAGAAATTCAGAAAGTAAGGTGCCTGTCCTCTGTTCTGCTTTACAAGTTACCCTTTCTCATAAGTCTGATGAGGAAAATACATCAGGACTTTCTGAGGGTGAAATCTCAGATTTGGACAGTATAATTCATTCTTCTGAGACTGAGGCGGTATCCTTCAGATTTAAACTTGAACACCTTTGTGTATTGTTAAAGGAGGTTTTAGCTACTTTAGCTGACTCTGATACCCCTGTCGTTGTCACTCCTAAGAAATCTAGTAAACTTAATAGTTTCTTTGATGAACCTTCCACTTCGGAGGCTTTTCATGTGCCAGACCATGCTAGAGAGATTATCTCACAGTAATGGGAGAAACAAGGGGTGTCTTTTTCCCCGTCTCCCATTTTTAAGAAAATGTATCCTGTCGAGGACTCTATTTAAGGCCCTTGGTATACTGTACCCAAAGTTGAGAACCACTATTCCTATTGAAGATAGCTGCTCTTTTAAGGATCCGATGGACAAGAAGCTGGAGGCTTATTTGAAAAAGATTTATGTTCATCAAGGTCTCCAATGGCCACCTGCGGTGTGTATTGCCACGGTGACTAGTGCGGCATCTTATTGGTTCAACGCCTTGTCTGATTCTCTTCATGTAGAGATTTCCTTAGATGAAATTCAAGATAAGATTAAAGCTCTTAAGTTGGCCAATTCCTTTATTGCAGATGCCATTTTACAGGTTGTTAGACTAGGAGTCAAAACTTGTAGTTTTGCTGTCCTAGGCCACAGGGCATTATGGTTGAAATCCTGGTCTGCAGACATTTCCTCTTAAGTCAAGCTTCTGACGATTCCTTACAAGGGCAAAACCTGGTTTGGACCCGGATTGACAGAAATTATCTCTGATATTACGGGTGGAAAAGGGTCTTTTCTACCTCAAGATAAGAAGAATAGGCCTAAAGGACATTAGAGTAATTTTTGTTCATTTTGTAACTTCAGAGGAAAGCCTTCCCCTTCTTCTTCCAAGCAGGAACAATCCAAGTCTTCTTGGAAACCCAATCAGTCTTGGAACAAGGGGAAACAATCAAAGAAACTCGCAGCTGATTCCAAATCAGCATGAAGGGTTTGCCCCAGATCCAGGATTGGATCAGGTGGGGGGCAGACTTTCTCAGTTCTCTCAAGCCTGGATACGAGATGTCCCAGGTCCCTGGACTGTGGACATAGTATCCCAGGGTTACAAATTGAAATTCAAGACTTTTCCTCCCAGAGGCAGATTTCAACTGTCAAGATTATCTGCAGACCAGATAAAGAGAGAGGCATTCTTGAAATGTGTAGAACATCATTCCTCCCTTGGAGTGATAGTTCCAGTTCAGGAACAGGGTCTCGGGTTCTACTACAACCTATTTGTGGTTCCCATAAAAGAGGGAACTTTCAGTCCCATTCTAGACTTGAAGTGTCTAAACAAGTTTCTCAAAGTTCCATTCTTTAAGATGGAGACTACACGCTCCATTCTTCCTTTAGTACACGAGTGTCAGTTCATGACAACCATAGAACTAAAGGATGCATATCTTCATGTTCCTATTCACAGGGTCCATCACAGATTTCTGAGATTTGCCTTTCTGAACAAACATTTCCAGTTTGTGGCCCTTCCATTTGGTCTAGCCACAGCTCCCAAAATTTTTTCAAAGTTTCTGGGCGCTTTTTTGGCAGCGATCCATTCTCATGGAATTGCTGTGGCGCCCTACCTGGATGACATATTGGTTCAGGGGCCATCTTTTCAACAAGCAAAATCTCACACAGAGATATTGTTGTCCTTTCTTCGTTTCCACGGATGGAATGTGAATCTGGAAAAAAGCTCCCTTTCCCCTGCTACAAGAGTAGTGTTCTTAGGGACCATAATAGATTCTCTATTGATGAAGATTTTTCTGACAGAGGTCAGGAAAAACAAAATCATTTTCTTTTGCCTCTCTCTTCAGGCTACTGCTTATCCTTCAGTGGCTTAATGTATGGAGGTAATCTGTGTGATGGTGGCTTCAATGGACATCATTCCTTTTGCTGGATTCCATTTGAAAGCTCTCCAGTTGTACATGCTCAGACAATGGAATGGTGACCATGCGGATCTATCTCAGAGAATAGAGTTAGATCAGTCGTCAAGGGACTCTCTCCCTTGGTGGATTTCTCAGGAACATCTGTCTCAGGGCACATGCTTTTGGAGACCTTCCTGGGTGATCGTGACCACGGACGCCAGCCTGCTGGGCTAGGGAGCAGTCTGGAACTCGTTAAAAGCTCAGGGCCTTTGGACTCGGGAGGAGTCTGCTCTTCCCATCAACATCTTGGAGTTGAGGGTGAATTACAATGCTCTATTGGCTTGGCCTCAGTTGTCCTCAGCCCAGTTTATCAGGTTCCAGTCAGACAACATAACCTCTGTGACTTACATCAATCACCAGGGAGGAACTTAGAGTTTCTTAGCCATGAAGGAGGTTACTCAGAATCTTCAGTGAGCAGAGACCCACAATTGCTGTCTATCTGCCATCCACATTCCAGGAGTAGACAACTTGGAAGCGGATTTTCTGAGCAGACAGTCTTTTCATCCTGGGGAGTGGGAACTCCATCCAGAGGTGTTTTCCAGCTTAGTCCTCAAATGGGGGTGCCGGAGTTAGATCTGATGGTGTCCCATCAAAACGCCAAGCTTCCAAAGTATGGTTCAAGGTCAAGAGATCCGCAGGCTGTTCTGATGCTCTCGCGGTTCCTTGGGTTTTCAGTTTGAAATACCTGTTTCCTCCAATTGCTCTCCTTCCACGAGTCATTGCTCGTATCAAACAGGAGAGGGCGTCAGTGACTCTTATAGCCCCTGCTTGGCCTCGCAGGATCTGGTATGCAGACCTAGTGGAGATGTCATCTCTCCCACCTTGGAGACTACCTCTGAGGAAGGACCTCCTGATTTATGGTCCCTTCCTTCATCCAAATATTGTTTCTCTGAAGCTGACTGCTTGGAGATTGAATGCTCAATTCTGTCTAAGTGTGGTTTTTCTCAGTCGGTCATTGAGAGCATGATTCAGACTCACAAGCCTGTTACTAGAAAGATTTACCATAAGATATGGCGTAAATATCTTTATTGGTGTGAATCCAAGGGCTACTCTTGGAGTAGAATTAGAATTTCTAGAATTGTATCTTTTCTTCAGGAAGGCCTGGAGAAGGGATTGTCAGTCAGTACCTTGAAGGTTTAGATTTCTGCTTTATCAGTTTTACTACATAAACGTTTGGCGGATGTTCCAGATGTGAAATCTTTTTGTCCGGCCTTGGTCAAAATCAGGCCATTCTTTAAGTCTGTTGCTTCTACTTGGAGCCTTAACCTTATTCTTAAAGTTTTACAGCTGGCTCAGTTTGAGCCATTGCATTCCATAGACATTAAGTTGTTATCTTGGAAGGTTTTGTTTCTTGTTGCTATCTCTTCTGCTCGAAAAGTCTAGGAACTCTCAGCAGTATGATTCCCCTTATCTTATTTTTCATGCAGATAAGGCGGTTCTTTGTACTAAGTTAGGTTTCCTTCCTAACGCCTAGATTTAGAGTTCTGCGTTAGGGTTAAAAAGCAGCGTTAAGGGGTCCTAACGCTGCTTTTTAATGCCCGCTGGTATTTAGAGTCAGGCAGGAAAGGGTCTACCGCTCACTTTCTTTCTGCGACTCGAGGCTACTGCAGATCCCCTTACGTCAATTGCATATCCTATCTTTTCTATGGGATTTGCCTAACGCTGGTATTACGAGTTTTGGAAGAAGTGAGCGGTAGAGCCTCTACCGACAAGACTTCAACCACGAAAAAAAGTCTGTAGTTAAGAGTTTTATGGGCTAACGCCGGAACATAAAGCTCTTAACTACTGTGCTATGAAGTACACTAAAACCCATAAACTACCTATGAACCCCTAAACCGAGGCCCCCCCACATCGCAAACGATAATAATTTTTTTTAACCCCTAATCTGCCGCTCCGGACACCGCCGCAACCTACATTATACCTATGAACCCCTAATCTGCTGCCCCTAACATCGCCGACACCTATATTATATTTATTACCCCCTAATCTGCCTCCCCAACGTCGCCTCCTCCTACCTACACTTATTAACCCCTAATCTGCCCTCCCTAACATCGCCGCCACTATAATAAATGTATTAACCCCTAAACCGCCGCACTCCCGCCTCGCAAACACTATAATAAATTGTATTAACCCCTAATCTGCCCTCCCTAACATCGCCGCCACCTACCTACAATTATTAACCCCTAATCTGCCGGCCCCAACGTCGCTGCTACTATAATACAGTTATTAACCCCTAAACCTAAGTCTAACCCTAACACCCCCCTAACTTAAATATAATTTAAATTAAACGAACTAAATTTACTATCATTAAATAAATTATTCCTATTTAAAACTAAAGTCTTCATCCGATCGGCGCAGAAGAGGTCCTCCAAGCAGCAGATGTCTTCATCCAAGCGACATCTTCAATCTTCAATCAACCGGAGTGGAGCAGAGCCATCTTGAATCCATCCGATGTGGAGCCATCCTCTTCGTATGATGTCCTAAGGCCGAATGAAGGTTCCTTTAAATGACGTCATCCAAGATGGCGTCCCTCGAATTCCGATTGACTGATAGGATTCTATCAGCCAATCGGAATTAAGGTAGGAAAAATATGATTGGCTGATGCAATCAGCCAATCAGATTGAAGTTCATTGAATCAGCCAATTGGATTGACCTTGCAATCTATTGGCTGATCAGAACAGCCAATAGAATGCGAGGTCAATCAAATATTGTAGCTATAATAGGGTTTATTTTATAGGTAAGTATTTAGTTTTAAAAAATTTATTTAATGATAGTAAATTTAGTTCGTTTAATTTAAATTATATTTAAGTTAGGGGGGTGTTAGGGTTAGGGTTAGACTTAGGTTTAGGGGTTAATAACTTTATTATAGTAGCGGCGACGTTGGGGGCGGAAGATTAGGGGTTAATAATATAATGCAGGTGTCAGTGATAGTGGGGGCGGCAGATTAGGGGTTAATAAGTGTAAGATTAGGGGTGTTTAGACTCATGGTTCATGTTAGGGTGTTAGGTGTAGACTTAGAGAGTGTTTCCCCATAGGAAACAATGGGGCTGCTTTAGGAGCTGAACTCTGCTTTTTTGCAGGTGTTAGGTTTTTTTTCAGCCAGCTCAGCCCCATTGTATCCTATGGGGATATCATGCACGAGCAAGTTTTTCCAGCTTACTGCTACCGTAGGCAACGCTAGTATTAAGGGTTGAAGTGGAGCTAAATTATGCTCAACGCTCCGCTTTCTGAGGCTAACGCAGCCATTCAGACAACTCGTAATACCAGCGTTGTCTTAAGGATGCACTGGAAAAAAAGGAGCGTTAGCACCGCGGGTCTTTACCGACAAAACTCTAAATCTAGGCGTAAGGTTGTTTATAATAGAAATATCAATCAGGAAATTGTTGTTCCCTCTCTGTGTCCTAATCCTTCTTCTTCCAAAGAACGTTGGTTACACAATTTGGATGTTGTACCTGCTATTAAACTCTACTTCCGGGTGACTAAGGATTTTTGCCAGTCCTCTGCCCTCTTTGTCTGTTTCTCTGGGAAACGTAAAGGTCAGAAAGCTACTGCTACTACTCTTTCTTTTTGGTCACAAAGTATAATTTGTTTGGCTTATGAGACTGCTGGACAGCAGCCTCCTGAGACAATTACGGCTCATTCCACAAGAGCTATTTCCTCTACTTGGGCTTTTAAAAATGAAGCTTCTGTGGAACAAATTTGCAAGGCTGCAACTTGGTCTTCTCTACATACTTTTTAAAAATTTTACAAATTTGATATTTTTGTCTTGGCTGAGGCTTCTTTTGGGAGAAAGGTTCTTCAAGCGGTGGTGCCTTCTGTTTAGGACTGCCTGTCTTGTCCCTCCCTATTTATCCGTGTCCTCTAGCTTGGGTATTGGTTCCCAACAGTAATTACTCAAGCCGTGGACTCACCATATCTTAGAAAGAAAAACTAAATTTATGCTTACCTGATAAATTTATTTATTTCCGTATATGGTGAGTCCACGGCCCCACCCTTTATTTTATGACAGTTGTTCTTTTGACTATTACCTCAAGCACCTCTATACCTTGTGTTACTCCTTTTTCTCCATTTCCCTTTGGTCAAATGAGGGGGGGTTGTGGGTAAGGGAGTGATACTTATCAGTGTAACTGTGGTGCTCTATGCCTCCTCCTGCTGGCCAGGAGTGATATTCCCAACAGTAATTACTTAAGCCGTGTACTCACCATATCCGGAAATAAATTTATCAGGTAAGCATAAATTTTGTTTTTTAAAGCAAAGGGGAAATGAATAAGTTGCTGAAATAGAAAATTCAGACTTACTTTCAGTTTAAACTTGTATTGTTTTATCAAGTAAATATGTGTCACAAAATAAAGCCTAATAAAAAATGTTTACCCTTTCTTTTTAAAAGAGTTTAAATGTTAGTCTCACACATGCTACAGTGCATGCTTCATTCCCCAGTGTAACCCATAAAACAGGATTATCTATGTCCCAATAAAAAAGCAGTGTTTTTAATTTGTTAAGTGCATGGTCTCCCCAGAAAGAACAGAGTAGTCAACTCTGGCTTTCTAAACTAGGGCAGCAATTGTTAGGAAGTACCTCTTTACAAGTTCCTAACTACTTTAAAGCCACCACTACCCGACTGCAAGGAATTATGTGGAATACGGCTATACCCCAAAACTTGCTTGTAGATGTAATCAAAATTTTTCTTCAGACACCTAAACTTCACCTCCTCCATGCACCGAAGGCAAAGAGAATGACTGGGGGTTGTGGGTAAGGGAGTGATTCTTAGCAGTTTAACTGTGGTGCTCTTTGCCTCCTCCTGCTGGCCAGGAGTGATATTCCCAACAGTAATTACTGAAGCCGTGGACTCACCATATCTTAGGAAAGAAACAGTTGCAGCGACACTAGGTGACCTCAGTGAGGTGCGCTTACTCAGTCATTTGCTCTTGGAGTATCTATTTGGGGGACCCCTAGCAGGTGTATTTAATGCTAGGTGAATGGGAGGGAGCTCATCCTGAACCTCAGCATGTATAACCATGGGTTATGAAGGCCAAGCTCAAGGGTCAAGGGGCATTTACACACACACACATACACACACACTAGCAGATAAAAAAGAAATCATGGATTCTTTATCCTTGTGGAATTCTTTCTACAATGGAAATCAATTATTTTTCAGGGAGTTCTTCTCAACACTGTAGCAGATGTTCACCAAAATATTTTGCACTAACCTTGCTTTGCCCCATCTGTCCAGTACATCCCAAACTAGCGTTTTAGGCCCCTAGTTATCAAGCCATCAATCTCAAATACGCTGGAATTCTGCAGCGTATTTGTGGCAAGGCTGATTCGCCTTAGTTATCAAGCCCTACTGCCCGGCAAAAGTAGAATTTTGTGACGTAAGCTTCGATACGCCGGGCAAAGTCCGACACAGATCGATTCTTACGTCACTCCAGATGTTCCGCACACAAGTTCGGCACAATCTGACTACTTTTGCTAGTTATCAAATGACTAGCAGGTACAATCGGCACTTTTCTGGCCCATTTATTCCTGAGGGAGCTGTCTACACCTAACACCCTAACATGTACCCCAAGTCTAAACACCCCTAATCTGTCCCCCCTACACCGCCGCAACTAAATAAATGTATTACCCCCTAAACCGCCGCTTCCGGAGCCCACCACCACTCTAATAAACTGATTAACCCCTAAACCGCCGCTCCTAGACCCCACCGCAACTATAATAAATGTATTAACACCTAAACCGCAGCTCCCGGAGCCCACCGCCACCTACATTATACCTAGTAACCCCTATCCTGCCCCCCCATACCGCTGCCACCTATAATAAATTTATTAACCCCTATCCTGTCGATCCTGGACCCCGCCGACACTAAATAAATTGTTTAACTCCTAAACCGCCGCTCCCGGACCCCGCCGCCACCTATATTAAACTTATTAACCCCTAATCTGCCCCCCCTACACAGTCGCCACCTATAATAAATTTATTAACCCCTATCCTGCCACCCCCTAAACCGCTGCCATCTATAATAAATTTATTAACCCCTATCCTGCCCCCCCTACACCGTCGCCACCTATAATAAAAATTTTAACCCCTAGACCTAAGTCTAACCCTAACACCCCCTAACTTAAATATTAATTAAATACATCTAAATAAATATTATTCTTATTAACTAAATTAATCCTATTTAAAATTAAATACTTACCTATAAAATAAACCCTAATATAGCTACAATATAACGAATAATTATATTGTAGCTATTTTAGGATTTATCTTTATTTTACAGGCAAATTTCAATTTATTTTAACTAGGTACAATAGCTATTAAATAGTTATTAACTATTTAATAGCTACCTAGTTAAAATAAAGAGAAATTTACCTGTAAAATAAATCCTAACCTAAGTTACAATTACACCTAACACTACACTATCATTAACTAAATTATTCCTATTTAAAACTAAATACTTACCTGTAAAATAAACCCTAAGATAGCTACAATGTAATTAATAATTACATTGTAGCTAT
Organism: Bombina bombina; assembly: GCF_027579735.1. Taxonomy (NCBI): domain Eukaryota; kingdom Metazoa; phylum Chordata; class Amphibia; order Anura; family Bombinatoridae; genus Bombina; species Bombina bombina. Next base: position 996,933,208 of record NC_069499.1, on the reverse strand, counting down.
TTTAGGATTTATATTTATTTTACAGGTAACTTTGTATTTATTTTAGCTAGTTAGAATAGTTATTAAATAGTTATTAACTATTTAATAACTACCTAGCTAAAAGAAATACAAAATTACCTGTAAAAAAATCCTAGCCTAAGTTACAATTAAACCTAACACTACATGATCATTAAATTAATTAAATAAATTAGCTACAAATAACTACAATTAAATACAATTAAATAAACTAACTAAAGTACAAAAAAAAAAAAAAATAAGTTACAAAAAATAAATAATAAAAAGTTACAAACATTTCAAAAATATTACAATTTTAAATTACTTACACCTAATCTAAGCCCCCTAATAAAATAACAAAGCCCTCCAAAAAAAATGCCCTACCCTATTCTACATTAAAAAGTTAACAGGTCTATTACCTTACCAGCCCTTAAAAGGGCCTTTTGTGGGGCATGCCCCAAAGAAATCAGCTCTTTTGCCTGTAAAATAAAAATACAACCCCCCCAACATTAAAACCCACCACCCACATACCCCTACTCTAACCCAAACCCCTCTTAAATAAACCTTACACTACCTCCCTGAAGATCATCCTACCTTTAGCCGTCTTCAGTCAGCCGACCACCGATGGAACAGAAGAGGACATTCGGAGCGGCCAAAGTCATCATCCAAGGGGCGCTGAAGAAGTCTTCCATCCGATTGAAGTCATCATCCAAGGGGCGCTGAAGAGGTCTTCCATCCGATTGAAGTCATCATCCAGGCGGCTTCTTCAATCTTCATCCATCCGGAGCGGAGCGGAGCCATCTTCAGATGAGCCGACGCGGAGCCATCTTCTTCCACCAACGACTAGACGACGAATGAAGGTTCCTTTAAGTGACGTCATCCAAGATGGCATCCCTCGAATTCCGATTGGCTGATAGGATTCTATCAGCCAATCGGAATTAAGGTAGGAAAAATCTGATTGGCTGATTGAATCAGCCAATCAGATTGAAGTTCAACCCGATTGGCTGATCCAATCAGCCAATCAGATTGAGCTCGCATTCTATTGGCTGTTCCGATCAATCTGATTGGCTGATTGGATCAGCCAATCGGATTGAACTTCAATCTGATTGGCTGATTCAATCAGCCAATCAAATTTTTCCTACCTTATTTCCGATTGGCTGATAGAATCCTATCAGCCAATCGGAATTCGAGGGACGCCATCTTGGATGACATCACTTAAAGGAATAATCATTCGTCGTCTAGTCGTCGGTGGAAGAAGATGGCTCCGCGTCGGCTCGTCTGAAGATGGCTCCGCTCCAGATGGATGAAGATTGAAGACGTCGCCTGGATGATGACTTCAATCAGATGGAAGACCTCTTCAGCGCCCCTTGGATGATGACTTCAATCGGATGGAAGACTTCTTCAGCGCCCCTTGTATGATGACTTCGGCCGCTGCGGATGTCCTCTTCTGTTCCATCGGTGGTCGGCTGGCTGAAGACGGCTAAAGGTAGGATGATCTTCAGGGGGGTAGTGTTAGGTTTATTTAAGGGGGGTTTGGGTTAGAGTAGGGGTATGTGGGTGGTGGGTTTTAATGTTGGGGGAGTTGTTATATTTTTATTTTACAGGCAAAAGAGCTGATTTCTTTGGGGCATGCCCCGCAAAAGGCCCTTTTAAGGGCTGGTAAGGTAATAGAGCTGTTAACTTTTTAATGTAGCATAGGGTAGGGCATTTTTTTATTTTGGGGGGCTTTGTTATTTTATTAGGCTTAGATTAGGTGTAAGTAGTCTAAAATTTTGTAATATTTTTGAAATGTTTGTAACTTTTTATTTTTTATTTTTGTAACTTAGTTTTTTTTATTTTTTGCACTTTAGTTAGTTTATTTAATTGTATTTAATTGTAGTTATTTGTAGCTAATTTATTTAATTAATTTAATTATAGTGTAGTGTTAGGTTTAATTGTAACTTAGGTTAGGATTTATTTTACAGGTAATTTTGTATTTCTTTTAGCTAGGTAGTTATTAAATAGTTAATAACTATTTAATAACTATTCTAACTAGCTAAAATAAATACAAAGTTACCTGTAAAATAAATATAAATCCTAAAATAGCTACAATGTAATTATTAATTAAATTGTAGCTATATTAGGGTTTATTTTACAGGTAAGTATTTAGTTTTAAATAGGAATAATTTAGTTAATGATAGTGTAGTGTTAGATGTAATTGTAACTTAGGTTAGGATTTATTTTACAGGTAAATTTCTCTTTATTTTAACTAGGTAGCTATTAAATAGTTAATAACTATTTAATAGCTATTGTACCTAGTTAAAATAAATTGAAATTTGCCTGTAAAATAAAAATAAATCCTAAAATAGCTACAATATAATTATTTGTTATATTGTAGCTATATTAGGGTTTATTTTATAGGTAAGTATTTAGTTTTAATAAGGATTAATTTAGTTAATAAGAATAATATTTATTTAGATGTATTTAATTAATATTTAAGTTAGGGGGGTGTTAGGGTTAGGGTTAGACTTAGGTTTAGGGGTTAATAATTTTATTTTAGTGGCGGCAGTGTAGGGGGGCAGGATAGGGGTTAAAAAATGTATTATAGGTGGCGACGGTATAGGGGGGCAGATTAGGGGTTAATAAGTTTAATATAGGTGGTGGCGGGGTCCGGGAGCGGCGGTTTAGGGGTTAAACAATTTATTTATTGTCGGCGGGGTCTGGGATCGGCAGGATAGGGGTTAATAAATTTATTATAGGTGGCGACGGTATAGGGGGGCAGGATAGGGGTTACTAGGTATAATGGAGGTGGCGGTGGGCTCCAGGAGTGGTGGTTTAGGGGTTAATACATTTATTATAGTTGCGGCGGGGTCTAGGAGTGGTGTTTTAGGGGTTAATAACTTTATTTAGTTGCGGGGGGCTCCGGGGGCGCCAGTATAGGGGGTAGAACAGTGTAGTTTAGTGTGAGTGTGGATTTTTCTAAAAATGTCCTAAATGTGTTCATTCCATGGATTTTCGCACCCACGTTTTTTTTTTTTTGCAAAATAAAAGGTGGTAATATTTTCTCAAAACACTCAAAATACTTATAACCCTAATAGAAAAATACATCCATATGAAAATGGAGGTGATTGTAAGATGCTATACACAGAAAGAAGCATAATATGATTTATATTTGTTGTAAGATTTACTTTTTAAAGTGCTCCCCCTGCTCACTGCTAACTTTGCTCTATTACTTTCAATAAGAAACATCTCAACGCTTGCAAGGCCTGCCCCTTTTTTACAATAATTCTTCCAGGGCACCCCCTGCGAGGATCAGCATAAAAAAAACATGTCTGATCTCGCAAAGTTTAGATCATCTGGCCCATAGCCTGGAAGTATATATTGGGTCATTATCTTGCTGTAGGAGGAACCCTTAACCATCTAGTCAAATAATAGAGGATATTGTATGGTGCTTCAAAATGCTGTGGGATTACTTTATATTACTTTATTGGTAAAAAAAAAAAAAAAAAGAAAGGCTCCCCTACCCTAGCAGTGAGAGAACCAGAGCTTGTGATGAATATTAGTAGGAGATGACTGAGAGACTCTGAATTAAGTTTACTTAACAACAGCTTCATTTTTTCCTAAAAACTGATACTTTTATTGAGCCTATAAATCAGTGCTTTCCAAACTGTGTGTTGTGACACATTAGTGTGTCAGTGGCAGTGTGTAGGTGTGTCCCTGCTTCAGCACACTTTTTTTTTAATTACATTTTTTTTTAATTGTTTTTTTGGTTTCCGACTTTCCGCCTGCCTGCTACGCATATCACATGGTTGACACGTGATTGATACCTAGTGGGTCACAGATCATCTTAACTTAATGACGCAGTTCAGTGGGATATGAAACTATTCCCATTGCCGGCACATTGGCTCCTTACTGCACGTGTAGTCAGTGAGTGGGACAGCAGTGTGTTTGCAGTGCTGGCAGTAGTCAGTCAGACTCACAGAGCTCTGAGGGCGGCAGCTTAAACGCTGAGCTGAAGTCAGAGTCAAAGTGTTTTTTTTTGCAGCTAGCTCCCAGTAGTGCATTGCTGCTCCTGCTCTTGCTATATGGATAGGAAGTGGAAGATTAAAAATGCTTCATGGGGGTGTGTCCAGACCAGTGCCTAAGATGGCCACTTTTTCAGGAGCTCCTCTCCTAAGAGCTACAATCAGCTTAAAAATCTAAACTATTTTACACCATTAAGCGCTGATTCACACATCACAGCATTGAGATTCATCTCCTACGTTGAAAGACACCCATACCGCATCCCTAAGAGCTCCTGATCCAGTAGACTGGGCCTTTCTACAGATCGCAAGTGGGCCATATTTTAACACCCCTCTTCAGCAATCGAGTGCACAGAGATCATTCTACCATCCTTATCGACGCTACGCACTACTACTATGGGGGACTTTAAGAACGAAGTACTGGCCCTCTTGACGGCATTTGATAGACAGATGTCAGAGCAATTTCATAGCCTGATATCAATTTTACGCACTGAACATGTGGACGTACCTACCTCAGAATCGGAGGAGATAGTGGAAACGGCTGAACGGCATGCACAGCCTAAGTATGACGCCCCTATACAGCAACCACAAATCTCTTGTGTTCATTCTCCTTCACCTGATCTGGTGGATGAAGATGACCCTGATTGCCGATCTCTAGAGGGAAACACTCCTCAGAAGAAGGCATGGAGAAGCAGGTCTCAGCCTGCAAAGGAAGTAATCACAACTATCGGAATACTTCAGCGACCTATACCTTTTACTTGTGCTCGTCAGATGGTTGTGGAAGCGGTCTACTTTATATGGAACAACGAAAGCCTCCCCCTCGTGTGACCACACAACAGTGTATTCAACCTATTCCACATTTAAGTCTAGCGCAAGTATGGGACACTGAAACCTGGCCTTTACCTATGGACTGTTCAGGGCATCAATGGTTCACAGGGCTCAGTGTCTTCATGTACACTGCTTCTCACCAAGGGGCTGATTACATTCAGTATGGGATTCCCACCCGCTCCAGAAGTGGAATTGGCTAGCAGCTTGAGACATTTCTTCCCGAGAGGAAAGCTTTAACATCACAGGTCTATATAACACAAGGGACATACTTATGATGTTTAGCTTCCCATACTGCAGGTCCCCACGAGGCAAACACCAAGTCAGACTCCTTCTTTCAAAGGACTGAACACTGATTCTGGGACAAGTAGCAGTACTCCCTTATGACACAAACTTTTATCGCTATAGTTTTCCTTTATGTTCTCTTTGCTAATGGGATTAACCACAGAATAGCTTTGTATCTTTCAAAGTTTATACAGTTTAATGCACTGTGTACTTATTGTTTGCTTTGCATGTTGCAGGGTATTATATATTCTTCAACTGAGCACAGTATGCACCATGTTACTGACAGTATGTTTTATGTTTTACTGGAGGCTTCATGTGATTTATAATGATACCCCATATGTATATTATGTATGTCTCCCTGCTCTCTCTATAAGGTGTCAACCCAGAGAAATAAGTGATGTCTCCCTCTACCTACTTTATAACATTTAGCTTGTAGAATTTGCCCTATATCTCTCATCCAAAGATCTTGAGAGCATAATATCCTTTTTCCTAAAGAATCTATATACTCTACTATGAAAATTTGAGTTATTTACAGTTTGAAAAATGCTCCTGTTCATGAGATCTATTTATCCTGTGAAATACTCCTCAAGAGATATCTCCTCTGTATTGACACCCTTTCACTCCGTCAAAGGGGTTATTAATGTTGTGGCGACTCTAGGAAAAATATATAGGGGGGGCACATAAGATACCACAGTCAAACTGGGGGGGCAATAATAATTTTCACCACTAAGTCATACCACTGAAACTAAACTAAATAAAAATACATAAATAAGATTCCAAAATACCAGAGTAATGCGATATGCAATGATACCTTTTTATTGTACTAACCTAATACTTAAAATAGAAGCTTTAAACAGTTTTCCTTTCTTCCTCAGGTATTGCTTCAGACCTGAGAAAGATAGGAAAACTCTCAAAAGCTTTTCTTTATAGTTTAAATCAATTTCAACAAACACCAGGGCTCTGTAATTAATCTCCCATACATACACACATACACAGTTAGATAGGGTTGCCACCTCAGCCATGTTTTCCTGGACACTTATGAGTTACACATGCTGCAGGGTGTGCAGGGAGGAACATGTATTGTGTTTCTGGACAGCACTATTCATATTCCTCCCTGCACACCCTGCAGCATGTGTAACTCATAAGTGTTCTGTATTTTAAGGGACGGGTGGCAACCCTACAGTTAGACATACACACAGTTACACATACATACATACACACATAGTTACATACATACACATACATACACACATAGTTACACACACACAGTTACACACACACAAATATATAGTTTAACACACACATACATAAACACATACACAGTTACATACACACACAGTATACATACATTCATCCCTGGGTACTCATTAGCACTCCCAGGAAGCGGTGCTGTCCCCAGAGTCCCAGGCAGTTAACCCCAGAGAAGTCTGGGTACAAGGCCCAAAGGGAAAATTACAAAATATATACATACATATATTACATACAAATATATATATTTGTATATATAATCATTAAAACACACTTTAGCTGAAATATGTCTTTCATGCTGCTATTTTTTTTTTTCTTTCTGGATCCCTGCAGTGTCATTTTAAATGTTACCAGCTTGTGCCCACTGCAGAATGCATCTCTGGTATACAGGCAGCCTTCCCTCACAGAGATCCATGTTGCACACACATACTGCACTACCTACTGTACAAAAAACCACAGACACACACTACACATAGACACAAACTTATACACACACACACACAGGTATTCACACATAGACAAACACACACACATATATACACAAAGATATATACATACAAATACACAAACACAGACACACTACACATACATTAAAGCACAGACACATACAAATATACAGACACATACATATAGAAAGTAACATTCACACATAGACACAAAGGCATACACATATAGGCAGGCACACACAAAACATGTATACATACATACAAACACATACATACATGTACATTTTGCTATATATTACATTTCATGCAGCAAAGAGATATAGAGCACAATAAAAACACATGCTGTCAACTTGCACTAACACTTAGGTATGCAGTTTATTTAGCCCTGCCTCTGCTCTGGAATGCACAAACATTATAAATAACACTGACAGGACCCCATCTTTATATTGCCCTGTGAACTGAAGTATGTTCAAGCTGACAAGAGGGCTGACCTAAATAAAATAAATGAGTACAAATTAACACTATACAGCAGAACAGTACTCACTGGGAACATGCCGCATGGGTGGACTGCTCTGAACATGAATCACAGACATAGCAGTCAGTCAATTAAGCCGCTCACTCACAGTGACCTTTGAACTCACTCTTTGAACGCAACAGGCTGGAGGGACCACATAATATGAGGAGATATGACCAGTATAGTGGGGGGAAGTAGTAACTTAGTGTTATCAATTTAGTGAGCACTGAGCTGTGTGCTAAATCTCTGGTGTGGCTGTCAGAGCATACAGCGTTCGGCAGGGGAAGTCAGGGACACCAATTCTCCCTGAGATGATAAACGTTCTGTTTTTACAGATACAGGCACAACAGGTATCTGGCAATTAAAATGTGCACATGGATTCTGTGCAGCACAGAGTCCCAAAAGTGTTTATTTCTGCATTTGCACTTGGCGCTGCACAGAATCAAAGTGCACACTTTAATTTGCCAGGTCCCCATGGTGCCTGTATTTGTGAGATTAATCAAAGAGGTATGACAGAAATGCCTTAAAAAAGAAGGCTAACGATAAGGGAAAGTGTTCAGCAGAATGAGAAGATGGAAGTGCATGAGGCCACTACCTACCTCACACAACACAGTGTGAGCACTGAGTGCCCACCGGCTGTGCAGTCAGTCCACAACCCAGACAGCCAGAACCAGTCAGTGCCACTGCCAGGAGCAGCTCCTTCCCCCGCGCTTCTCCAGAATCTTCTGCACAGTCAGTGCACACGCTGCATGCATCACCTGCTGTATTGCTCCTCCCTCTTCCCAGAGTCTCCGGGCATGAGTTCCTTGTGCTGAGCCTGGGCCTGTGAAGGAATGCGACTGGCACTCAAACTAATCTGACTGGAGGACTCAGGAGGAGGAGCAATTACGCCAGCAGCAAACATTGATGGGGTAATTGGAGGAGTGCTGCCCGTGGTGCTGCGTGCATAGCAGGCTGAGGCATGTGCTGAGTGCTGTGCTGCTGGTGCGTCTGTGGCCGGTGTGTGACTTCCAAAATTAAATCAGGTGTTTAGAAGAACACAGTCAACAGGGGTTGCCGGTCGGCTGTGCAATATACCCTATTAAATTCACAATAAAAGTTTAACATTTTAAACACAATTTATAAATATTCTCTCACACATACTCCTGACTCCTCCTGGTCCCTGAAGAATTATGAAAGTGCCGGGGCTCGTGGGGGGGCTGGCAGAGGGGCAAGCCATTTTCTAGGGGGGGCATTTGCCCCCCCTAGCCCCCCCCCTAGTGACGCCATTGTACACAACTGATAATGATTAGATTTATTTGCTTTCAATCTTAGAAAAGAATTGTAGGCTCCATTGTTTTGCTTTTCTTGTGTACACATCATAGGTCTCTTGGGTTCACACTATATTTTTATGCACCATTTATTTACACACTGAAGTGGGAATATAATTTTGTATAAGTGTCTCTGTCAGTTCTATTTCCAGCTTATAAAACTTTGCTGGAGACTGTAAGGTTGAGTATTCTTTATCTAACTTACATAGGACTCTCTAGCTTATTCGTTGAGTTTAGTAATTTTCACTAGAAGGTGGCAATAACTGTTCGCCCTTCCATGAATGTTGTTGTTTATTTCCAAGTGCTCTAGAGTTACTGTTAGCTCTGGATTTTTCACTGATATTTAACCCTGTTTTCACAGAACTATATGCTCTTAATAGCCTTATAAGGAAAGATTGTATTCCCTATATTACCGCTTAAACCCTTTCTGTCCTAACATAAGGCCCACTTTATGGAAGTTAGCTAAACTTTTTTAATGTATTAGCTATCAAATGTAGCCTTTTAGCTCTCTATTGGTGGCTTCTGTTCATATAATCTCTTTATCCTTATAATTGTTTCTTGGCCCAGAACTAAAACACAAATGTCATGGTTATGTAGGTCTCAGAGTAGCTTTTCATGTGCTCTATATATGGGAATTTTTAGAGTTTCAAGTCCTACTCTCAGTGGCGTCACTAGGGTTGGTGTCACCCGGTGCGGTAAGTTATGGTGTCCCCCCCCCCAGAAAGCAGACACACACAAAAACACAGGAAAACACACATACAAACACTCAGACACACTTAAAACATACTCAGATGCACACACAAACACTCGGAAACACACTCAGACACACACACAAAAACACACAAAAACACTGAGACACACACACACACACACAAAAACTCAGACACACACTTACAAAATATGTAAACTGCACTGCATTAATTATAAAGCGCATGCCTAGAGCTGCTCCCTGACTCAGCAGAGCATCAAATTAAAGATAAACTGAGCACTCTAAAAATAAATCACTAAAGAAAAGTTTTAGGTGCAAACTATGAAAATTCTGCTCTCTGACTCTGTTCCAAGTCTGTCAGTGCACAGCCCCAGGCCGCGTGCCTAACGCTTCTTATGGCCAATCCCCTCTGCACTCTGCCCGCCCGCCCTCCTACCTGTTCATTGTGCACTTAGTGTACCGTAACCGTAATGGTCTGGTGGGCATCATACGTGGCCCCACGGCATGCCCACAACATTCATAGCGAAATTGGGCAGGGGAGAAGCAAAGTACAAACAAGCAAAAGCAGCCGGGAAAACTATTTGTTGAAATTGCAGCACTGGCTCAAGGGGCAAAAAAATTGTGTGTCTACATCTTCCCCAGTCCCACCAATGTTCATAAATGCCAGCCCCTCTAATAAAAAAAAATCTATGCATCTCAACATTGTATTTCTTTGAATTTCAATAAAATTAAAAAAAAAAATGTTTTTTTTTTTGGTGTCACCCCCTGGAGGGTGTCACCCGGGTGCGGCCCCCATCGCCCCCCCCCTAGTGACGCCACTGCCTACTCTTTATATAATTTGCAGAGTCCAAACTTATGTTATTAGGCATTAATATATGCTCTGGTTTCAGACATCACATTACCCTATTTGCACGCTAGTGTTCTTAACTTATTCACTATCCCCTTTTTCCTTAACCAGAGTGGCTCTTGCCCGCTGAATCCCTTTCCCCCAAAAATAAACCCACAATACTCACCCCCATCTTACCAGGATTTTCTTTGAATAGACAACTTACTTTATGGTTTTTACAGTAATTTGGGGACCATTCTCACCTTTACTAAGCCAAAGGTTTTAAAATGAGGTTTCTTTATAATATGTTCTAGTTAGCTATCTCTACCGGACGCAAGTCTCTACTTTTTATTTTTAACTCTATATGTTACATATTTTACAATTCACATTTTAGTCAGACTTTTGTAATTTCTGCTGGATTTTGTACTCCCAGTGCTAGACTTGTGGCTTCGCTATTTTGTATAGTTCATCTCTTCATTCACAGGTACTTAGCATAAAGGTGGGTTTGGTATGGCAATTATAACAATTACATTGGTACCTTGATGCTTTTTGACCTAGCCTATATTCTTTGTTTGAATTGTAAAGAGATTCTTGTTTTGTTTTTTTCTCCCAAGTCTGATCTGTATTTGAACATATGTACTGTTTCTATGTCATTGCTCAATACCTCAATAAAAAATTTATTGGAAAAAAAAAAATGCTTCATGATGAAATGCGAGTGTCTTTATCTAATATTCCATCATATATTCAGAAACTGTCTTCATCCCATCAACCTCATACATCCCATTAAAATAGTAAGTAGCTATTGGTGTTAAACTTTTTTTTTTAATTCTTGCACTTACATACTGTTACTTGTAAATACATTTAGTTATTATATCATTTATGTATGTGTCTGTATCTCTTAAAACAAGTTAGTTTAACCTCCTGTTTGCTACTACAACTGAATTACTGTGTCGCGAAATGATGTAGGTCTAAAAAGTGTGTCACCAACATGAGAAGTTTGGAAAGCTCTGCTATAAATGCTGGTGCCTGTTGATGACTAAGGATGAATTTAAAGCGTGAAATGACCAGCAAATGACCTACACATCATAATTGTCAATGTGGATAAGGATGGAGCTGTTTTTGTAATGGACTACACATATTAAAGTGAAGAAATCAAGAACCAACTTGGTGATGAACAGACTTATCTTGAATTATACAGTGATCCCACTATACCTTTTAAAACCTTGATTGGCACCATAATGTACTGAGATAAAAGTAAAGGATGGATACATAGGGACATCTATATTTTTTTAAGTGAGACATCCTATTTGTTTATACACTTTACCCAAGATACTTTACAAGTTGACGCATCTCTTCCTTTTTTTCACTGGACACTCTAGATAAGATTTTCTCTAGAATTCAAAAATATATATAAAGCTCATTCATCTTATATCCACTGTCATCTTCATAAACCTGCTACAGTATAAGGTAATATAAACCAGATGTTGGAGTAACATACTGTAATTCAACTTTGAGAGATGGAAAATGTCCACAGAACCAATGCATGGTTTCTGTAACCTTTAAGAATGTAAGAAATATATTTGCTTGTCCATCTTAAGGAAACTTATTTAAAGTTCAGGAAATATGCAGTAGGAAACCAATGTTATCTAGATATATACCTGGCAAACTCACCTTGCCCTTTTACCAAGACACAAGTTGCTTGTTGCAGAAGGAAGATACTTCAGTCTTCTGATTCCTTGTCAGTGTTCTAATTTTATGGCAGTGGAGAGTGATTCTTTGAGTAGAGTGTTTGTATCTCAGTCCTTGGTCTGCTTTCTAATATATAAAATGTGTGTGGTCAAACCATTAGGAGACTGAATGCTAGCAAGTTTCTCACCAATATCAGCTTCAGAAAAATATATTGGACAGGCATTCTAAAAATGTTCCAAACACAGAATAACCTATTATTTCATTTACTGCTCTGATTCTCTCTTGTTGATGAATTGTGTTTGAAATAAATTAATTTCTTTTCATTCAATACAGTATAAGCCTTCATTTATTTGCTATTGCTTTACTTTTTTGTACACAAGAATGTTTCAGGGAAGCCAAGGTTCAGGAGTGAGTGCTTCCATATTCTTCAAAAGCCTAAGGGCTAGATTACAAGTGAGGTGCAAACATTTTTGCGCAAGCTATATCGTGTTTCCGCGAGCACTAGTGCTATCGCGATCTACGCTTCAATCCTTACCGTGATCTCATAACTGTGGTTAACTGTTTTCTGAAACTAAAAAGTTGCACAAAACACATAAAAAATACATTACAAAGTAGACTTACACTCATAATAACACCATCTAATAAAAATTATTTAAAAAAAATATTACACACAAGAGTTATAATGGGTCAAAGTTATGAGATCTCAAGTGTAAGAAAAAAAAAAGCTGTCAAAGGACTTTAACATTGAGATACATGCATATACAGTACATGTCCAAAGATATATTTGTATGTATATATATATGTTTAACTATGTATTTACTGTAAATATTTCTCATTACAATGTTCTGCACATAGAAGAATACGTTCTATGTATTTATAAATAGATATTCCTATATATATATATATATACATTTCTATACCTATATATAATCATCTATATATATAGGTATAAATATATATTTGTGCAAAAAAACATCAGATATATGTACAAATGTTTATTTTTGAATAAATAGAACATATTTCGTTATGATAAAAACATTGGAATATGAAATATTCATATTTTCATGTTGGGTTAGCGCAATTGCGAAAATGCTATAGTTTGTGCGCAAGAAAGTGGGTGATTTTTTCCACATTTTTTTCTCCATTGACTTCTATGAGGGAATGCAAAAATGCAATCACGATTTTCACATTTCGAGCGCGATTTGGGTTACCGCTGGAGAAAAAACTGTTTACTTTCAACTTGTAATACCAGCACAACCATGCTCGCGCAAAAATGAAAATATTAGCAGAGTTTTCACTATAGCAAAAACACAAAATAATGCTCCACTTGTAATCTATCCCTTAATGGGAAACTCATGTTGTTAGTGAATTATTCCACTGCATTAAAAGATGAAATGTAATTTACTTTATTTAAGGTAACAAATTTGAAAAAATAAAAACAATTAAAAAGAGATTAAACTAAATCTGCACTTTTCATTAATAAAAAATGCAAACAGCAGTAAGCTTCTTTAGAAAAATAAATATACCTTTTAATATACTGAATTAGCGTTAAATGACCAGTTCCCTTGCAGAATGAAATAGTGTCTTGTAAAGAAGTACAACACTTTAGAATTCTGTAAAAATGTTTACAGGTTTTTAAATTACAGTGTTTTAGTAACTGATTCTCTCAGCAGGATCAGAAAAACAGTGGTTGAAAGGTTAATCAGCAAAGCTCTCATCTCGCTAATGCAATACTCACCCATCTGTCTGTTTACATAGTAAATTCCACACTGCCTTCCAAACGTGTGCAGTGCCTTGTCACAATGTTACAGCTGAAATCTTTTGCCATCTTGTAATATTGTGACAGCTTCTACTTTTATGGCCACCTACGCACAGTGTTGGGAACCTCACTCAGCTTAGTCACCCATTACAGCCCCAGTACATCTTGCATTAAAGGAATATGGACATGATGCATTAAAGGAATATAAAAATCATATTGAATTCTCCTTAAAATGTTCAATTATGCATAGTAAAATTACTTTGTCAAGTATTTTGATTATTTATTTGGTCTCCTTTACTTATGTTCTTGTTGGCTTCCGTGAAAGCATACTTCAAAATAAATAAAATCATATATACAGTATATATAGGTATAAATATATATTTGTGCCAAATACCATCAGGTAAATGTAGAAACATGTATTTATGAATAAATAGAATATATTCTTATATGTCACGAACATTGGAATGTAAAATATTCATATTTTAATGTCGGGTTAGAGCACTTGAGAATATGTGATCGGGTTTGCGCTTGAGTAGGGTGTTGTTTTTTTTTCTACTTTTTTGCTTCATTGACTTCTATGGGGGAATAGGTTATTGCACACACAACATATATATTAAAATTGAGTCTGGTGTTTATTTAACACTGCATATGAGTGCATCTCAGTTTTGAATAGAAGCATGTTTGCAAAACACATGTATTAGCAAGAATGATTCCCGTAAAAGCTAGCAATGTTTCGGTCATTGGGCCCCAATTATCAAGCTGCAAAAACAGCTTTGGGGCTCACCTAAAATGATAGTTAAGGTTCAGAGGTCTTAAGACTGCTACTGTTTAACCTGTAAGTCATCTAAAATGTGGCAGATTGAAATCACCCTGATTTGATCAAGGTAATTGACAGCCCCTACTAGCGGCTGATTGGCCCCCAGCCACCCGGGTTGCGGCATTGCATATGCAATCCTTTTTCCATGTTAAATACACACAGGGTATGTTTGTCCGCTCCCAGTGAGGTCTGGTGGATAAGATTCACAGTAGCGAATCATGTCTGCCCGACCTTTCAGAAATGGAGGCCATAGTCTTTACTCTGTATCAGTGGGCCCACATTAAAACACCATGCCTTCTCAGAAAGACAGTGGTGGTCTGTAACAAGTCAAAGATGACAACAGTTGAGCAGCTACCAGTGCAATACATCACTGCTGGCCCTCTGAACAGGCACAGTATTTCAGTGCAGGTATAGGGAGTCTATGTACATAGGAACCTATGCAGAATGCAAGTGTATTGTAAAAATACTTCTATCCAAAACTAAAATTTTAATTTCAACCCTGTGCCCCTTTAAAGTTTTAAAGTGAATGCATTACTCCCAAATCCCTTTAAGCACAGCATTTAGATCATTGACGATTTGTATAATCAACAAATGCAGTACAATACACTAACCCCTTTTTAAACTAATTTCAGTTTTCTTTATTTTTTTCTCTGAACCCTGTATCATGTGGCAACTTATATATGTATGTCAAAAAGAGTAAATGACCACAGCACTTGTCTTGTATTAAACTTACAACTTTATTCCATGGCAAAAAGATATAGTGACATTTCGGGATCAATATCCCTTATTCATGCTATACATATAATTCACTGCGTTTCCATTTAAACACTTTGTTTTGCGCCATTCATTATTCACACCTGGCGCCATCTACTGGATTTTTTGTACAATATAAATAAAATCACTTTTGTCTTATTTCCTTATACTTAACAATTTAGTTACATCAAACATCTGTTTTAAAATATTCTACTAAATTAGCATAATGCAATACCACTGAACTGATTGGATTTATTCATAACCTTGTCTTAATACGGATTTCTATTGGCTATACACCTGTTAACAAAATACTGACCAGTCAAACTCCTTATTTAATCCATTTGGGACCACTGTCCCTAATTTATGGATCCAATACATTTCTTTTTGTTTCAGGAGTTTTTCACGATCACCTCCTTTCCTTTGATGTTATGTCCCTTTTCTAAGAAGTGGTGTGCTACAGGACATCCTTGTCACCACATCTAATATTGGAGTGGTATTGACTCATTCTATCTCTGACTTTTCTCACTGTCTCTCCAATATAGATGAGGTAACATGGACATCTTATTAAATAGACTGCATATGTGGTTTCATACGTAAAAAAAATAATTTCAAATTTGTGCCCACTTCTGGGATGTAAAAATGATTTCCCTTTAATGATAGAGCTGCAGCTCATGCACCCTAAGCAGGGATAGCAACCTAGATTTTCTTGCCTAAGAATGTTTGTTCTTTTTGCTTAATTGGGCCTATGTCAGATCTGATAAAGTGGTCCCTAAGGTTTTTTTTACCCTTTAATATGCAATGATTGGACGTTTTTTAAATTTGTTTACTTGGCTACTGCATTGCTTGAGAATGTGCCAATGTGTATTAATAATTTTGGCTATTTGGCTACCATGTATATTGTACTCTGAAGAGAATACCATTCTTTTGTTTTTATCTATTTTTGCAACATTTATTTCTAGGTTTTGATTACATTTATCTAACACTGCTTTCGGATACCCTCTATCCAATCATTTCTTTTGCATCTCTTGTGATCTGATTGTTAGGTTATGTTGTTCTTTTACTATCGTATTGACTCTGATGAGTTGGCTTTTAGGGAGGGATTCTACTAGATTACGTGGATGGAAGCTATTGTAATAATGTATTTCTGTCTGTTTCTTTTGTGTACAGGTCACATCCCAAATATCCTTGTATCCAGGAACATTATAGACTCCTTACTGTAATTTAATGTAAATTCCAATCCTCTGACTGACATATTTAATTCTGATACAAACTTCTCAAAGGAGTCCACGCTGCCCCACCACATGCCAAACACATCATCTATAAAGCGCCACCAGGCACCACCATGTAGTTTAAACAGTTCATTTTCATATACTGATTTTCCTTCTACCATATTCATTAATAAGTTGGCGTATGATGGGGCAACGTTGGACCCCATAGCTGCTCCTTTGTTTTGTATGAACCAATCATCTTGAAAAAGAAAATAATTTCAATATAAAATAAGTCTCAACAAATCCTTTATAAACACACATTGCTGCTCTGAAATATTTGTATCCACTCTCAGAACTCTATTAAACTCTATTAATGATACCTATACCTGTTTCATGTTTTATACATGTATACAGGCTTTTGACATCCAAAGTATACATTATAAATTTTTCATTAGGTAGAAACAAATCTTTGGCTTTTTTTCAAGGAAGTCCCCTGTATCTTTGATGTATGAACTAGATTAACAACTTCTGTCTGCAACACTCTGTCTATGATACACTTGTAAACACTGAGTCTACACAATTATTGGCCTGCCCGTGTAAAAAAAACTGGCATTCTTGGCTCCTATTCAAAAATTCCTTAAGTTTAGTATTGATGATACCATTCTTTTCTGCTCTCTACAGGCAAGCCAGTAATTCCTTCTGTATCTTGTGTACTGGATTTTGTTCTAATCTTTTATATGTGGCTGTGTCACTAAGCTGTTGTTTTATTTTTTTTACATAATATTGTTTGTTAATGATGACAGATGCTCCTCCCTTGTCCGCCCCTTTTAACACTATTTTATCAAATTTGTTTTTAAGTGTTTTAACTGCCTGTTCCACCAACATATATCCAAAAGAGTAAATGTTCACAACAATAAGGGAGTTTGACTGGTCAGTATTTTGGTAACAGGTGTATAGCCAATAGAAATCCTTATTAAGACAAGGTTATGAATTAACCCAGTCAGTTCAGTGGTATTGCATTATGCTAATTTTGTAGAATATTTATAAACAGATGTTAGATGTTACTAAATTGTTAAGCATAAGGAAATACGACAAAAGTGATTTTAATTATATTGTGCTGAAAAGAAATGGTAGATGGCGCCAGATGTGAATAATGAATGGCACGAAACAAAGTGTTCAAAATGAAAACACAGTGTATTATATGTAGAGCATGAATAGGGGATATTGATTCCGAAACGTCGCTATAACTTTTTGTCATGGAATAAAGTTGTAAGTTTTATACAATACAAGTATTGTGGACATTTACTCTTTTGGATTTATGTTGGTGGAAGAGGCAGTTTTCATAGTCTTCACATTCACTACAAAGTTCCTATCAGCTGTTCCATTTAAGGAAACTATCTATGTATGTCATATATGCTATTTTTTGTTAAATATCATACCCTATTTTAATCATGACAGTTTTACTGTCCCTTTAACTGTTCTATTTATATTATTTCTTTCCCCTTTGTCTTATTGAGCATTGTCTGCTATGCTTCCTATTCAGCAATGCAAACTACAATAGAACTATGTCAACTGTAACAACCTCCAGATTTCCTCCACTTTCTATTCTATTTATCAGATTCCTCTGTTGCTATGAGGGGAGGTGGAGATGTCCCAGTAGTGATATGCTTTGTCGACCTACAGGTTCTCTGGAGGGGGCTAACAGTACCCCTCATGCTAGTGGGGGTTTGCCAGTAATGGTGGCTTTGCTGGATACTTTGCTGATTTAGCTCAGCTTCTCTTATCTCCAGGAAGTGGTGTTGGGTCACAGAGTACAGTCAGTGTGGAAGGGAATAGTTGGTTGTGAGTAGTGATCACGGAGGTACAAGCTCAAGTTCTGGGGCTCTTACCTCCTCCCTCCGGCAGGCGCACCATGACAGGGACGTGCAGGATAGGAGGAGGCATGGAAAATCAGGATGGCAACGGACTTGAGGTCCAGGTCTCCTGTGCAGCATAGGAGACATCAGATGGAGCCAGAGTCGCCCACGTTAGGCGGTTGGAGAGTTCCAGGACATCTTTTATGTGGGAGAATGAGCAAGAAGGTCCCCAGCCTCTGGGTGAGATTGGTGGGCACCAGAGTGACTGGGGGCTACAAGATTTGATCCAAATGATTGATAAGTAGGCAGGGGAGAAGGGGCAGAGGGCAGCACCAGCTGTTGTGGATAGGGCTTGGTTTCCATCTGAGAGTGCCAGGAAGATGGCAGGGGTTGTATGGCAACAAAGTTCCGCAGCAGCCAAAACAGGGACCTCAGGTCAGGGCAGTCTGGGGAAGCCTTAAAGTGTCTGAAAATGATTTCATGCTTCTGTGTTTATGCTCGATTGGGCCGTTGGGTATTCATTTGACGGTGGAGGCAAAGGAGCATGTTTGGAAACGTATTTGAAAATTTTCTTATTGCTCACTCTGGACCAGTTCTGGAAGGTGAAGGAGGATGTAAAAGGGGAGCAGACTAAGGAAGATGAAAGGAAGAAACATTACTGGGAGCTTCCAAAAACATTTGGCAACTGGCCAAAGGCCTTCTGTATACTCACCAGTTTCCTTTGTGAAAAGTTTCTGGAGCAAAGTTCTTCTTTGTTCTTTTACTTGGAAGAGATTGTAGGGGTTTATAGCACATATGGGGAATTGCATGGTGGAGGTATGATGAGCAGTTCATCCAGAAATTAGGTGGGATGACAAGGGCATGGAAATTTGGTTGGAAATTATGACCCCCTTGCGGTCAGGCCAATCCTTCTGTGGCATCGGAACAGCAGGAAGTGCACCTGGCAGAAGCATAGCTATGGTTATCAGAAAGGGACTATGCTTCTAGATTAATAAAGGCCAGTGACAGTTTATAACGTTGTGCAAGTATAAACACAAGTGTTCCAGCTGTGTGGGAACTCATCCCATGTCCAAATGTTTGAAGCGTGGAAAGGTTGTAGGAAAGCCTGGGGAAACTGTTTCTCATGGCTTGGACTCTGGCGAGGTTAAGAAGGATGGTTTCCCTGGTTATAACAGTACGGTAAGGTGCAAGGGAAAGGGGACAATGCAGACTTAGTGCTAACAGGGTTTATTTCTGAGTATCCTGTTTGAGGGAGTAATTTCTTGTCAGGTGTTGGGTAACTTGAAATCAGACAGGGATTGCCTTGAGGTGGTTGGGGGAATCTTAAGAAGAAGGTGGAATTAGGACACATGGCAGGTCATTTTTCTTCCCCTCCCCTACCTAATCTAAAGATTTCTCCTTTTGAGGTCATACCCAAGAAAGTTCCTGGCCATTTCAGAATGATACATCATCTTTCTAATCCCGAGGGTACTTCAGTGAATGATGGCATTTACCCTTCCCTGTTGGCTGTACATTATGTGTAATTTGATAGAGTGGTGGCTATGGTTCGAATGCGTGGCCCTTTTTGTGAAAGTCAATATCGGCCATTCTGCTATTGCTGGTTCATCTGATTTCCCATCATTCATCACTTGTTGAGGTGTCATTTAGATGGCGCTTAGTTAGTCAATTTATGTTTACCCATGGAATGCTCCATCTCATGTCCCTATTTTGAGAAATTCAGCTGTTTTATGGAGTGGGTGGTGCAAAGGTAGTCAGGATTGACGCCTCTCATTCATTATCTTGACGACTTTCTGATTGTTGGCACGGCTGGGTCCAAAGATTGAGGACGCCTGATGTGTTCTTTTATGGCACGTAGCAGGGGATTTTTGAATTCCTGTGGCCTTGGACAAGACAGAGGGTCCTGTGATGGTGTTGAGTTTTTTGGGGATCCAAATTGACTCTGTTACTATGTAGTATCGACTCCCTATGGAGAAAGGGTCTGATCTGGTTGGGGCTTTAGATTTCCTGGGTTGGTCAAAAGTGAAGTTGAAGAATTGCAATCTTTGGGCTAGATTACAGTAGAAGCGCTATTTATCGCTCCCGCTTGCACACTAATTACACTCAACTTCAGTTTTTGCCTTGTGCTAACCCGATGCCCACAAAAAGCAGAAGTTACAATATCAAAACCAAGTTAACGTAAACTTCAATGGAGAGTGAAAAGTGAAAAAAAAAATTAACACTCAAAAACTGTTAAACTAATGGCTAGATTTAGAGTTTTGTCAGTAATGACCCGCGTAGCTAACGCTGGGTTTTTTCCCCCCGCACCTTTTAAATACCGCTGGTATTTAGAGTTCACATAAGGGCTGCGTTAGGCTCCAAAAAGGGAGTGTATAGCATATTTACCGCCACTGCAACTCTCAATACCAGCGGTGCTTACGGACGCGGCCAGCTTCAAAAACGTGCTCGTGCGCGATTCCCCCATAGGAAATAATGGGGCCGTTTGAGCTGAAAAAAAACCTAACACCTGCAAAAAAGCAGCGTTCAGCTCCTAACGCAGCCCCATTGTTTCCTATAGGGAAACACTTCCTAAGTCTGCACCTAACACCCTAACATGTACCCCGAGTCTAAACACCCCTAACCCCTAATCTGCTGACCCCGCTATCGCTGAGCCTGCATATTTTTTTTAACCCCTAATCTGCCGCTCTGTACACCGCCGCCACCTACGTTATCCCTATGTACCCCTAATCTGCTGCCCCTAACACCGCCGACCCCTATATTATATTTATTAACCCCTAATCTGCCGCCCCCAACGTCGCCGCTACCTACCTACAATTATTAACCCCTAATCTGCTGACCGGACCTCACCGCTACTATAATAAAGTTATTAACCCCTAATCCGCCTCACTCCTGCCTCAATAACCCTATAATAAATAGTATTAACCCCTAATCTGCCCTCACTAACATCGCCGACACCTAACTTCAAGTATTAACCCCTAATCTGCCGACCGGACCTCACCGCTATTCTAATAAATTTATTAACCCCTAAAGCTAAGTCTAACCCTAACACTAACACCCCCCTAAGTTAAATATAATTATCTAACGAAATAAATTAACTCTCATTAAATAAATTATTCCTATTTAAAGCTAAATACTTACCTGTAAAATAAACCCTAATATAGCTACAATATAAATAATAATTATATTGTAGCTATTTTAGGGTTTATAATTATTTTACAGGCAACTTTGTATTTATTTTAACCAGGTACAATAGCTATTAAATAGTTAATAACTATTTAATAGCTACCTAGTTAAAATAATTACAAAATTACCTGTAAAATAAATCCTAACCTAAGTTACAATTAAACCTAACACTACACTATCAATAAATGAATTAAATAAAATACCTACAATTATCTACAATTAAACCTAACACTACACTATCAATAAATAAATTAAATACAAATACCTACAAATAAATACAAATAAATACACTAACTAAAGTACAAAAAAATAAAAAAAGAACTAAGTTACAAAAAATAAAAAAATAATTTACAAACATTAGAAAAAGATTACAACAATTTTAAGCTAATTACACTTACTCTAAGCCCCCTAATAAAATAACAAAGCTCCCCAAAATAAAAAAATGCCCTACCCTATTCTAAAATAAAAATAGAAAAGCTCTTTTACCTTACCAGCCCTTAAAAGGGCCTTTTGCGGGGCATGCCCCAAAGAATTAAGCTCTTTTGCCTATAAAAAAAAAACATACAATACCCCCCCCAACATTACAACCCACCACCCACATACCCCTAATCTAACCCAAACCCCCCTTAAATAAACCTAACACTAAGCCCCTGAAGATCTTCATACTTTATCTTCACCACGCCGGGTATCACCGATCGGTCCAGAAGAGCCTCTGAAGTCTTCATCCAAGCCCAAGCGGGGGCTGAAGAGATCCATCATCGGGCTGAAGAGGTCCATCATCGGGCTGAAGAGGTCCATCATCGGGCTGAAGTCTTGATCCAAGCGGCGGCTGAAGAGGTCCATCATCGGGCAGAAGTCTTCATCCTATCCGGGCAGAAGAGGACATCCGGACCGGTAGACATCTTCATCCAAGCCGCATCTTCTATCTTCATCCATCCGGAGCGGAGCGGAGCCATCTTCTTTCAGCTGACGCGGTTCCATCTTCTTCTACCGACGCCTTCTCGCCGAATGACGGTTCCTTTAAATGACGTCATCCAAGATGGCGTCCCTTGAATTCCGATTGGCTGATAGGATTCTATCAGCCAATCGGAATTAAGGTAGGAAAATTCTGATTGGCTGATGGAATCAGCCAATCAGATTGAGCTCGCATTCTATTGGCTATTCCGATCAGCCAATAGAATGCAAGCTCAATCTGATTGGCTGATTGGATCAGCCAATCAGAATTTTCCTACCTTAATTCCGATTGGCTGATAGAATCCTATCAGCCAATCGGAATTCAAGGGACGCCATCTTGGATGACGTCATTTAAAGGAACCGTCATTCTGCGAGAAGGCGTCGGCGTGGTGAAGATAAGGTAGCTTCAGGGGCTTAGTGTTAGGTTTATTTAAGGGGGGTTTGGGTTAGATTAGGGGTATGTGGGTGGTGGGTTGTAATGTTGGGGGGGGTATTGTATGGGTTTTTTTACAGGCAAAAGAGCTGAATTCTTTGGGGCATGCCCAGCAAAAGGCCCTTTTAAGGGCTGGTAAGGTAAAAGAGCTTTTCTATTTTTATTTTAGAAGAGGGTAGGGAATTTTTTTATTTTGGGGGGCTTTGTTATTTTATTAGGGGGCTTAGAGTAGGTGTAATTAGCTTAAAATTGTTGTAATATTTTTCTAATGTTTGTAAATTATTTTTTTATTTTTTGTAACTTAGTTATTTACTTTAGTTAGTTTATTTAATTGTATTTATTTGTAGGTATTTTATGTAATTAATTTATTGATAGTGTAGTGTTAGGTTTAATTGTAGATAATTGTAGGCATTTTATTTAATTAATTTATTGATAGTGTAATGTTAGGTTTAATTGTAACTTAGGTTAGGATTTATTTTACAGGTAATTTTGTAATTATTTTAACTAGGAAGCTATTAAATCGTTATTAACTATTTAATAGCTATTGTACCTGGTTAAAATAAATACAAAGTTACCTGTAAAATAAATATTAATCCTAAAATAGCTACATTATAATTATAATTTATATTGTAGCTATATTAGGGTTTATTTTACAGGTAAGTATTTAGCTTTAAATAGGAATAATTTATTTAATAAGATTTATTTTATTTCGTTAGATTTAAATTAGATTTTTAGGGGGGTGTTAGGGTTAGGGTTAGACTTAGCTTTAGGTGTTAATAAATTTATTAGAGTAGCGGTGAGGTCCTGTCGGCAGATTAGGGGTTAATACTTGAAGTTAGGTGTCGGTGATGTTAGGGAGCGCAGATTAGGGGTTAATACTAGTTATTATAGGGTTATTGAGGCGGGAGTGAGGAGGATTAGGGGTTAATAACTTTATTATAGTAGCGGTGAGGTCCGGTCGGCAGATTAGGGGTTAATAATTGTAGGTAGGTAGCGGCGACGTTGGGGGGGTTAGATTAGGAGGTAATAAATATAATATAGGAGTCGGCGTTGTTAGGGGCAGCAGATTAGGGGTACATAGGGATAACGTAGGTTGCGGCGGTGTGCGGTCGGCAGATTAGGGGTTAAAAATTTTTATTAGAGTGGCGGCGATGTGGGGGGCCTCAGTTTAGGGGTACATAGGTAGTTTATGGGTGTTAGTGTACTTTAGAGCACAGTAGTAAGGAGCTTTATGAACCGGCGTTAATCCAGAAAGCTCTTAACTCCTGGCTTTTTGCTGCGGCTGGAGTTTTGTCGTTAGATTTCTAACACTCACTTCAGCCAAGACTCTAAATACCAGCGTTAGAAAGATCCCATTGAAAAGATAGGATACGCAAATGGCGTAGGGGGATCTGTGGTATGGAAAAGTAGCGGCTGCAAAGTGAGCATTAGACCCTTTCCTGACTCACTCTAAATACCAGCGGTAGCCCAAAACCAGCGTTAGGAGCCCCTAACGCTGGTTTTGACAGCTAACGCCAAACTCTAAATCTAGCCGTAAGTGCGCTAAACCAATATGAAATATTATTATTTCACATTAAAAGGTTCTTCACATAGCAGAATATGTTCTGTTTATTCATAAATATATATGTGTGTGTATATACAATTATATATGAGCAAAAAAAGAGATTATGACTTGAGCGCACAAGATTTCACTATATATAATATGTTAAAAATATTAAAAATATTGGTAAAACCTTTGTATATCTCGAAGTTACTCAATACAAAAAAAATATATATTTGGATTAACAATGTAATAGCAAATGTATGGCCAGATTATGAGTTTTGCGTTATGAGTGGCTCAGTAATAACTTGCAAGTTATTTCGACTGCTCAGCTTTAAAAGCGCAGCTTTTACAGGTTTCCCAAAAACCTGCGTTAGCCGGCAATATGGCAGTGTTGAGCTGCATACCGCACACAAATACCAGCGCTGCTGTGAGCTGGTTTTACGTGCTCGTGCACGATTTCCCCATAGACATCAATGGGGAGAGCCGGCTAAAAAAAAGTCTAACACCTGCAATAAAGGAGCGTAAAGCTCTGTAACACAGCCCCATTGATTCCTATGGGGAAAGAAAATTTATGTTTAAACCTAACACCCTAACGTAAACCCGAGTCTAAACACCCCTAATCTGCCGCCCCCAACATCGCCGACACCTACATTACACTTATTAACCCCTAATCTGCCGTCCCAACATCGCCGCCCCCTACTTACACTTATTAACCCCTTATCTGCTG
Source organism: Bombina bombina (assembly GCF_027579735.1). Classification (NCBI taxonomy): domain Eukaryota; kingdom Metazoa; phylum Chordata; class Amphibia; order Anura; family Bombinatoridae; genus Bombina; species Bombina bombina. Next base: position 996,908,131 of record NC_069499.1, on the reverse strand, counting down.
CCCCAATGTCGTCGCTACCTACATTACACTTATTAACCCCTAATCTGCCACCCCCAATGTCGCCTCAACCTACATAAATTTATTAACCCCTAATCTGCCGCCCCCAATGTCGCCGCCACCACTTTACTAAAGTTATTAACCCCTAAACCTCTGGCCTCTCACATCACTAACACTAAATAAATATATTAACCCCTAAACCTAACCCTAACTTTAATAAAATTAAAATAAATCTAAATAAAACTTACTATTATTACCTAATTATTCCTATTTAAAACTAAATACGTACCTATAAAATAAACCCTACGCTAGCTACAATATAACTAATAGTTACATTGTAGCTATCAGGTTTTACTTTTATTTCACAGCTAAGTTTGTATTTATTTTAACTAGGTAGACTAGTTAGTAAATAGTTACTAACTATATACTAACTACCTAGTAAAAATAAATACAAATTTACCTGTAAAATAAAACCTAACCTGTCTTACACTAACACCTAACATTACACTACAATTAAATAAATTACATTAATTACATACAATTAACTAAATTACAAAAACAAACCCACTAAATTACACAAAATAAAAAAGAAATGATCAAATATTTAAACTAATTACACCTAATCTAATAGCCCTATCAAAATAAAAAAGCCCCCCCCCCCCCCAAATAAAAAAAACCCTAGCCTAAACTAAACTGCCAATAGCCCTTAAAGGGTCCTTTTGCAGGGCATTGCCCCGAAGAAATCAGCTGTTTTACCTGTAAAATAAATACAAACAACCCCCCAACAGTAAAACCCACCATCCACACAACTAAACCCTCCAAATAAAATCCTATCTAAAAAACCTAAGCTCCTGAAAAGGGCATTTAGCCCTTTTTTTTTGCCCAAACTCCTAATCTTAAAATATAACCCACCCAATAAACCCTTAACAAAACCTAACACTAACCCCCAAAGATCCACTTACAGTTTTTGAAGACCGGACATCTATCCTCATCAAGCCAGGAGAAGTCTTCATCCAAGCAGGCAAAAGTCCTCAATGAAGCCAGGAGAAGTCTTCATCCAAGCGGCAAGAAGTCGTCCTCCAGGCGGGCAGAAGTCTTCATCCAGACGGCATCTTCTATCTTCATCCTTCAGACGCGGAGCGGCTCCATCTTCAAGACATCCGGCATGCAGCATCCTCTTCATACAGTCCCAGCCGTACACTGAAGGTTCCTTTAAATGACGTCATCCAAGATGGCGTCCCTTGAATACTGATTGGCTGATAGAATTCTATCAGCCAATCGGAATTAAAGGTGAAAAAATCCTAATGTCTGATCCAATCAGCCAATAGGATTGAGCTTGCATTCTATTGGCTGTTCCAATCAGCCAATAGAATGCAAGCTCAATCCTATTGGCTGATTGGATCAGCCAATAGGATTGAAGCTCAATCCTATTGGCTGATTGCATCAGCCAATAGAATGCAAGCTCAATCCTATTGACTCATTGGATCAGCCAATAGGATTTTTTCACCTTTAATTCCGATTGGCTGACGTCATTTAAAGGAACCTTCAGTGTACGTCTGGGACCGTATGAAGAGGATGCTCTGTGCTGGATGTCTTGAAGATGGAGCTGCTCCGCATCGGAAGGATGAAGATAGAAGATGCCGTCTGGATGAAGACTTCTGCCCGCCTGGAGGACGTCTTCTTGCCGCTTGGATGAAGACTTCTCCCGGCTTCGTTGAGGACTTCTGCCCACTTTGGGGGGTTTGGTTGTGTGGGTGGTGAGTTTTACTGTTGGGGGGGTTGGGGGAGCAGCTCCATCTTCAAGACATCCAGCGCGGAGCATCCTCTTCATACGGTCCCAGCCGTACACTGAAGGTTCCTTTCAATTACGTCATCCAAGATGGTGTCCATTGAATTCCGATTGGCTGATAGAATTCTATCAGCCAATCGGAATTAAAAGTGAAAAAAATCTATTGGCTGATGCAATGAACCAATAGGATTGAGCTTCAATCCTATTGGCTGATTGAGCTTGCATTCTATTGGCTGTTCCAATCAATTTTTTCACCTTTAATTCCATTTGGCTGATAGAATTCAATCAATAGAATCCAATCGGAATTCAAGCAACGCCATCTTGGATGATGTAATTTAAAGGAACCTTTAGTGTACGGCTGGAACCGTATGAAGAGGATGCTCCGCGCCGGATGTCTTGAAGATGGAGCCGCTCCACATCGGAAGGATGAAGATAGAAGATGCCACCTGGATGAAGACTTCTGCCCGCCTGGAGGACGACTTCTTGCCGCTTGGATTAGGAATTCTCCCAGCTTCGTTGAGGACTTCTGCCCGCTTGGATGAAGGATGGATATCCGGTCTTCAAAAACTGTAAGTGGATCTTCGGGGGTTAGTGTTAGGTTTTTTTAAGGGTTAATTGGGTGGGTTTTATTTTTAGATTAGGAGTTTGGGCAAAGAAAAAGAGCTAAATGCCCTTTTAAGGGCAATGCCCATCCAAATGCCCTTTTCAGGGCAATGGGGAGCTTAGGTTTTTTAGATAGGATTTTATTTGGGGGGTTTGGTTGTGTGGGTGGTGGGTTTCACTGTTGAGGGGGTTGTTTGTATTTTTTTTTACAGGTAAAAGAGCTGATTTATTTGGGGCAATGCCCCGCAAAAGGCTCTTTTAAAGGCTATTGGCAGTTTAGTTTAGGATAGGGTTTTTTTTTATTTTGGGGGGGCTTTTTTATTCTGATAGGGCTATTAGATTACGTATAATTAGTTTAAATATTTGATAATTTCTTTTTTATTGTGTAATTTAGTGTTTATTTTTTTGTAATTAACAGCTAGATTTAGAGTTATGTCGGTAACGACCCGCGTAGCTAAGGCTGGAAAAAGAGGATGGATCCGCGCCGGAGGTCTTGAAGATGGAGCCGCTCATCATCGGATGGAAGAAGATAGAAGATGCCGCTTGGATGAAGATGTCTACCGGTCCGGATCTCCTCTTCTGCCCGGATAGGATGAAGATTTCTGCCCGATGATGGACTTCTTCAGCCGCCACTTGGATCAAGACTTCAGCCGGAGGATGGACGTCTTCAGCCCCTGCTTGGGCTTGGATTAAGACTTCAGCCGGAGGATGGACGTCTTCAGCCCCCGCTTGGGCTTGGATCAAGACATCGGAGCCTGGACCGATCGGTGATACCCGGCGTGGTGAAGATAAGGTAGGAAGATCTTCAGGGGCTTAGTGTTAGGTTTATTTAAGGGGGGTTTGGGTTATATTAGGGCTATGTGGGTGGTGGGTTGTAATGTTGGGGGGGTATTGTATGGGTTTTTTTCCAGGCAAAAGAGCTGAATTCTTTGGTGCATGCCCCGCAGAAGGCCCTTTTAAGGGCTGGTAAGGTAAAAGAGCTTTTCTATTTTTATTTTAGAATAGGGTAGGGCATTTTTTATTTTGGGGGGCTTTGTTATTTTATTAGGGGGCTTAGAGTAGGTGTAATTAGCTTAAAATTGTTGTAATCTTTTTCTAATGTTTGTAAATATTTTTTTATTTTTTGTAACTTAGTACTTTTTTTTATTTTTTGTACTTTAGTTAGTTTATTTAATTGTATTTATTTGTAGGTATTGTATTTAATTAATTTATTGATAGCGTAGTATTAGGTTTAATTGTAGATAATTGTAGGTATTTAATTTAATTAATTTATTGATAGTGTAGTGTTAGGTTTAATTGTAACTTAGGTTAGGATTTATTTTACAGGTAATTTTGTAATTATTTTAACTATGTAACTATTACATAGTTATTAACTATTTAATAGCTATTGTACCTGGTTAAAATAAATACAAAGTTGCCTGTAAAATAAATATTAATCCTAAAATAGCTACAATATAATTATAATTTATATTGTAGCTATATTAGGGTTTATTTTACAGGTAAGTATTTAGCTATAAATAGGAATAATTTATTTAATAAGAGTCAATTTATTTCGTTAGATTTAAATTATATTTAACTTAGGGGGGTGTTAGGGTTAGGGTTAGACTTAGCTTTAGGGGTTAATACATTTATTAGAGTAGCGGTGAGGTCCGGTCGGCAGATTAGGGGTTAATAATTGTAGGTAGGTGGAGGCAACATTGGGGGTGGCAGATTAGGGGTTAATAAATATAATATAGGGGTCGGCGGTGTTAGGGGCAGCAGATTAGGGGTACATAGGGATAATGTAGGTGGCGGCGGTGTGTGGTCGGCAGATTAGGGGTTAAAAAATTTTAATAGAGTGGCGGCGATGTGGGGGGACCTCGGTTTAGGGGTACATAGGTAGTTTATGGGTGTTAGTGTACTTTAGAGCACAGTAGTTAAGAGCTTTATGAACCGGCGTTAGCCCAGAAAGCTCTTAACTCCTGGCTTGTTGCTGCGGCTGGAGTTTTGTCGTTAGATTTCTAACGCTCACTTCAGCCACGACTCTAAATACCGGCGTTAGAAAGATCCCATTGAAAAGATAGGATACGCAAATGGCGTAGGGGGATCTGCGGTATGGAAAAGTCTCGTCTGCAAAGTGAGCGTTAGACCCTTTCCTGACTGACTCTAAATACCAGCGGTAGCCCAAAACCAGCGTTAGGAGCCTCTAACGCTGGTTTTGACGGCTAACGCCAAACTCTAAATCTAGGCGTAAGTTAATTGTATTGAATTAATGTCATTTATTTAATTGTAAATTGTAATCTGCCGCCCCCAACATCGCCGCCACCTACTTACACTTATTAACCCCTAATCTGCTGCCCCCAATGTCGTCGCTACCTACATTACACTTATTAACCCTAATCTGCCACCCCCAAAGTCGCCACAACCTACATAAATTTATTAACCCCTAATCTTCTGCCCCCAATGTCGTCGCCGCCACTATACTAAAGTTATTAACCCCTAAACCTCTGACCTCCCACATCACTAACACTAAATAAATATATTAACCCCTAAACCTAACCCTAAGTCTAACCCTAACTTTAATATAATTAAAATAAATCTAAATAAAACTTACTATCATTACCTAACTAATTCTTATTTAAAACTAAATACCTATAAAATAAACCTTAAGCTAGCTACAATATAACTAATAGTTACATTGTAGCTATCTTAGGTTTTATTTTTATTTCACAGCTAAGTTTGTATTTATTTTAACTAGGTAGACTAGTTAGTAAAAAGTTATTAACTATTTACTAACTACCTATTTAAAATAAATACAAATTTACCTGTAAAATAAAACCTAACCTGTCACACTAACACCTAACATTACACTACAATTAAATAAATTACATTAATTAAATACAATTAACTAAATTACAAAAAAAAAGCAGTACATTACACAAAATAAAAAAGAAATTATCAAATATTTAAACTAATTACACCTAATCTAATAGCCCTATCAAAATAAAAAAGCCCCCCCCCAATAAAAAACCCTAGCCTAAACTAAACTGCCAATAGCCCTTAAAGGGCACTTTTGCGGGGCATTGCTCCCAAGAAATCAGCTCTTTTACCTGAAAAAAAAAATACAAACAAACCCCCAACAGTAAAACCCACCACCCACACAACCAAACCCCCCAAATAAAATCCTATCTAAAAAAAACTAAGCTCCCCATTGCATTTAGCTCTTTTTTTAGCCCAAACCCCTAATCTAAAAATAAAACCCACCCAATAAACCCTTAACAAAACCTAACACTAACCCCCAAAGATCCACATACAGTTTTTGAAGACCGGACATCCATTCTCATCAAGCCAGGAGAAGTCTTCATCCAAGCAGGCAGAAGTCCTCAACGAAGTCAGGAGAAGTCTTCATCCAAGCAGCAAGAAGTCATACTCCAGGCAGGCAGAAGTCTTCATCCAGACGGCATCTTCTATCTTCATCCTTCAGACGCGGAGCGGCTCCATCTTCAAGACATCCGGCATGGAGCATCCTCTTCATATGGTCCCAGTAGTACACTGAAGGTTCCTTTAAATGAGACCATCCAAGATGGCATCTCTTGAATTCCGATTGGCTGATATAATTCTATCAGCCAATTGGAATTAAAGGTGAAAAAATCCTAATGGCTGATCCAATCAGCCAATAGGATTGAGCTTGCATTCTATTGGCTGTTCCAATCAGCCAATAGAATGTGAGCTCAATCATATTGGTTGATTGGATCAGCTAATAGTATTGAAGCTCAATCCTATTGGCTGATTGCATCAGCCAATAGAATGCAAGCTCAATCGTATTGGCTGATTGGATCAGCCAATAGGATTGAAGCTCAATCCTATTGGATGATTGCATCAGCCAATAGGATTTTTTCACCTTTAATTCCGATTGGCTGACGTCATTTTAAGGAACCTTCAGTGTACGGCTGGGACCGTATAAAGAGGATGCTCCATGCCGGGAGTCTTGAAGATGGAGCCACTCTGCATTGGAAGGATGAAGATACAAGATGCCGTCTGGGTGAAGACTTCTGTCCGCCTGGAGGACGACTTCTTGCCGCTTGGATGAAGACTTCTCCCGGCTTCGTTGAGGACTTCTGCCCGCTTGGATGAAGACTTCTCCTGGCTTGATGAGGATGGATGTGCGGTCTTCAAAAACTGTAAGTGGATCTTTGGGGGTTAGTGTTAGGTTTTTTTAAAGGTTAATTGGGTGGGTTTTATTTTTAGATTAGGGGTTTGGGCAAAGAAAAAGAGCTAAATGCCCTTTTAAGGGCATTGCCCATCCAAATGCACCTTTTCAGGGCAATGGGAAGCTTAGGTTTTTTAGATAGGATTTTATTTGGGGGGTTTGGTTGGGTGGGTGGTGGGTTTTACTGTTGGGGAGGTTGTTTTGTATTTTTTTACAGGTAAAAGAGCTGATTTATTTGGGGCAATGCCCCGCAAATGGCTCTTTTAAGGGCTATTGGCAGTTTAGTTTAGGCTGGGGTTTTTTTATTTTGGGGGGGCTTTTTTATTTTGATAGGGCTATTAGATTAGGTGTAATTAGTTTAAATATTTGATAATTTCTTTTTTATTTTGTGTAATTTAGTGTTTATTTTTTTTGTAATTTAGTTAATTGTATTTATTTTATTTTACAGGTTAATTTTTATTTATTTTAAATAGGTAGTTAGTAAATAGTTAATAACTATTTACTAACTAGTCTACCTAGTTAAAATAAATACAAATTTAGCTGTGAAATAAAAATAAAACCTAAGATAGCTACAATGTAACTATTAGTTATATTGTAGCTAGCTTAGGGTTTATTTTATAGGTAAGTATTTAGTTTTAAATAGGAATTATTTAGTTAATGATAGTAATTTTTATTTAGATTTATTTTAATTATATTAAAGATAGGGGTGTTAGGGTTAGACTTAGGGTTGGGGTTATGTTTAGGGGTTAATAACTTTAGTATAGTGGTGGCGGTGATGTTGGGGCGGCAGATTAGGGGTTAATAATATTTAACTAGTGTTTGCGATGCGGGAGTGCGGTGGTTTAGGGGTTAATATGTTTATTATAGTGGCAGCGATGTCCGGAGCGGCAGATTAGGGGTTAATCATTTTATGATAGTGTTTGCGATGTGGGAGGGCCTCGGTTTAGGGGTTAATAGGTAGTTTATGGGTGTTAGTGTACTTTGTAACAATTTAGTTATGAGTTTTATGCTACAGCTTTGTAGCGCAAAACCCAGAGCTACTGACTTTATATGGTGGTACGAATCTTGACGGTATAGGCTGTACTGCTCACTTTTTGGCCTCCCAGACAATGGAAGTCCCATTGAAAAAGGACTTTTTGAAAGGTGCGGCAGTTATGTTGCATTACGGCCAAAATAGAAGCAGTAGTGAAAAAGCAGCGTTATGAGGCTTTTTCACTCATAACGCAAAACTTGCAATCTAGCCGTTTGTTACAACATTAATAGCATAATATAAATTAAATACAATAAATTAAGCTCAAATTAACCACCAAGTTCAATATGTAACCCGTTGTATCTGTTATATCCTGTGCTATTTATTACATGCAGTATCTACAGGCAGATTAATCCATAAAATAAGATGTTAATTTCTAATAGTATATTGTGATACTGTTGTAATTAGTATAACTTATTGAAAAAAGCAGGTGACAGCAATTATCAAAAATAAACTGTTTTCCTAAAAAACAGTACAACGCTATGTAGTCAATAATGTCCTTATATGCTAGGATTAGGTGTAGCTCAATCCAAATGGAATATCTAAGCATGTCACAGTTCATGATAATAACCAGCAGATAAATAAATTCTTATCCTTGACTATGGTTGCAAAATCGGTACTCACCAACCGTTACCTCAATCATATGAAGTAAGGAATATGCTCTGCATTGATCTCTTTGTTTCCAGGAGCCCAAATGTTCCAGCTACAGATTTTACAACCTCTCAGCTAGTGTCGGATTTCTGGGCTTGTATCTCGTATCTCCCAACAGCAGATATAGTCTGCCATCCAACGGCAGCTCTCACCTCAATGCGCAGAGTATATAGAGAGGGAGAAAATTTCAATAGTGTGATACTGTTTTATTTAGAGATAAAAATGTCTATAACACACGTCATGGTTATGTTTACAAGAACAACCCTTAACAAATGAGCTATGTAAAGGAATCAATTACCAAGACGGTTATGTAAAACAGCGATGTCAGGATTTTTACTTCTCAGAGGCGTCTACCAGGACCGAGTCACCCTCTGCACCAAACCTTACGCGTTTCGAAGTATCCAAAAGTTAAGTACTTCTTCGTCAGAGGTATTTATAAATAGTTATATTATTATATATATATACAGTAGCTCACAAAAGGGAGTACACCCCTCACATTTTTGTAAATTTTCTATTATATATTTTCATGTGACAACACTGAAGAAATTACACTTTGCTACAATGTAAAGTAGTGAGTGTACAACCTGTATAAGAGTGTAAATTTGCTGTCCCCACAAAATAACTCAACACACAGCCATTAATGTCTAAACCGTTGGCAACAAAAGTGAGTATACCCCTAAGGGGAAATGTCCAAATTGGGCCCAATTAGCCATTTTCTGTCCCGGGGTCATGTGACTCATTAGTATTACAAGGTCTTAGGTGTGAATGGGGAGCAGCAATGGCGTCACTAGGGGGGGGCTAGGGGGGGCAAATGCCCCCCCTAGAAAATGGCTTTCCCCTCTGCCAGCCCCCCCACGAGCCCCGGCACTTTCATAATTCTTCAGGGACCAGGAGGAGTCAGGAGTATGTGTGAGAGAATATTTATAAATTGTGTTTAAAATGTTAAACTTTTATTGTGAATTTAATAGGGTATATTGCACAGCCGACCGGCAACCCCTGTTGACTGTGTTCTTCTAAACACCTGATTTAATTTTGGAAGTCACACACCGGCCACAGACGCACCAGCAGCACAGCACTCAGCACATGCCTCAGCCTGCTATGCACGCAGCACCACGGGCAGCACTCCTCCAATTACCCCATCAATGTTTGCTGCTGGCGTAATTGCTCCTCCTCCTGAGTCCTCCAGTCAGATTAGTTTGAGTGCCAGTCGCATTCCTTCACAGGCCCAGGCTCAGCACAAGGAACTCATGCCCGGAGACTCTGGGAAGAGGGAGGAGCAATACAGCAGGTGATGCATGCAGCGTGTGCACTGACTGTGCAGAAGATTCTGGAGAAGCGCGGGGGAAGGAGCTGCTCCTGGCAGTGGCACTGACTGGTTCTGGCTGTCTGGGTTGTGGACTGACTGCACAGCCGGTGGGCACTCAGTGCTCACACTGTGTTGTGTGAGGTAGGTAGTGGCCTCATGCACTTCCATCTTCTCATTCTGCTGAACACTTTCCCTTATCGTTAGCCTTCTTTTTTAAGGCATTTCTGTCATACCTCTTTGATTAATCTCACAAATACAGGCACCATGGGGACCTGGCAAATTAAAGTGTGCACTTTGATTCTGTGCAGCGCCAAGTGCAAATGCAGAAATAAACACTTTTGGGACTCTGTGCTGCACAGAATCCATGTGCACATTTTAATTGCCAGATACCTGTTGTGCCTGTATCTGTAAAAACAGAACGTTTATCATCTCAGGGAGAATTGGTGTCCCTGACTTCCCCTGCCGAACGCTGTATGCTCTGACAGCCACACCAGAGATTTAGCACACAGCTCAGTGCTCACTAAATTGATAACACTAAGTTACTACTTCCCCCCACTATACTGGTCATATCTCCTCATATTATGTGGTCCCTCCAGCCTGTTGCGTTCAAAGAGTGAGTTCAAAGGTCACTGTGAGTGAGCGGCTTAATTGACGGTTGAGACTAGATTCTATCCCTCTAAAGGACATTGTCCTTTCTGAGAATGGAATTTAGCTCACTCAGTGTGAAAAAGCTAAATCCCATACTGCTAAAGGACATTTTGCCCCCTAGTGGTCATGTCCTGTATAGGGATGGGAATTAGCCCGCTCACAGTGACAGAGCTAGATCACATACTGCTAAAGGATATTTTTGCCCCCTAGTGGTCGTGTCCTGTATAGGGATGGGAATTAGCCTTTTCAAATTGACGGAGCTAGATCACATACTGCTAAAGGACATCTTGCCCCTTAGTGGTCATGTCCTGTATAGGGATGGGAATTAGCCCGCTCACAGTGACAAAGATAGATCCCATACAGCTAAAGGACATCTTGCCCCCTAGTGGTCATGTCCTGTATAGGGATGGGAATTAGCCTGTTCACAGTGACAGAGCTAGATCACATACTGCTAAAGGACATTGGCCCCTTAGTGGTCATGTCCTGTATAGGGATAGGGACAGAGCTAAATCACCTACTGCAAAACATGTTGCCCATATACAGCTTGCTTACACAGCTGTTTATTGTCCCATCTCTTATAGTAACTGAAAGGTGTTATAAGATAGGTATTTCAGTGGTGTTTCAGTACAGAATGATAACTTTTTATTATACTAATATGCCCTATTAAACTTCAAACCTTAAAAGATTCCTCCAGAAAGGACAGCGTGAAGCAGGGCAGACAGTAAGCAAATCAGGGCATGGTCAGGTGGTCCTCAGCAAAACAGGACATTTATAAGGGCTGGGAGAGCTGCAGCAGGGACTGCAGGTTATTTTACCCCCTCATCAATATGACGCATAGGGATTATAAGTGGTGAATTCTCTGTAATGACCATAGAAGCCGCTAACATTTACACATTAAATAGAAGACAATTGGATGAGACAACCCTGGAGTTCTTCAGGCTTTAAAGGGACATGACACCCAATTTTAAACAACTTTCTAATTTACTTCTATTATCTAATTTGCTTCATTCTCTTAATATCACTTGCTGAAAAGCATATTTAGATATGCTCAGTAGCTGTGAGCAGATTGGCTCAAACATGTGCATTGCTATTTCTTCAACAAAGGATATCTAAAGAATTGAGCAAATTAGATAATAGAAGTAAATTGGAAAGTTGTTTAAAATTGCATGCCTTATCTGAATCATGAAAGTTTAATTTTGACTAGACTGTCCCTTTAAGGGCTCCATTTATTAAGTAGTGTGATAAGTTGACAGAGAGAAATCACCCTGAGCACGCTTGCTTGGGGTGATTGACAGGCCCTTCCCTGCAGGAAGGGGGTGGCAGTACACACTCAGTAAATTTTGGTACATACAAATAGAGGACATACAGATTCAAGTTTAGAACCTTGTCCACACGGCCAATAGTACACCTGGCCCTTTGTCTAAACGATCATTTCTAAGCTAAACCACATTATTCTTTGTATGTATTTAGAAGTTATTAGTGTTTCAATGACATATGCTGTATGCACCCCATGCACCAGCAATCAGACACCACCCTGCTCAGAGAGACTGTGGCATCTTGTATGAAATAAATGGGGGGCAATATTCATCAGGGCTCTGTCTTTAAAAAGGTGCAATGTTTAAATGTTTGTGTATAAGGCATAAACAGCATATGTGCATATGCTGCTGATATAGTGATGACAGAATCATTATTTTGTTAATACAAGTCTATTGTAAAAAAAGTGTCTGTTAAAACCAAAATGCATCGCTGTAATGTGTCTAATTGTATGCTAGCCGGTAATGGAGTTGTGCCTTGCATGGTTTCACTATTTTTTTATTCTACACTTGTATTGATATGACCAGGATATCATATAACTCGTGTTTAGAATGTTCTCTTCGCCAAGTTAAAATCCCTTCTACATGTTTATTGAGATTATGGCGACATCTCCCCTAATCCTGGTCCCTCACAACCTCCTAGCCTTTCACTTCCTTGTGTGCCTTTCAATAGACTTCATAAACTAAACTCTGGTAACCTTATTCACATTCCTCTTACATCTAAAACCCCCTCCCCCTTCACTTGTGCACTCTGGAACTCTCGCTCTGTTTGCAACAAGCTCACTTCTATCCATGATCTCTTTATCTCCCACTCTCTTAACCTTCTGACTCTTACAGAAACCTGGCTCTCTGCTTCAGACACAGCATCCACTGCAGCACTGTCACATGGGGGTCTCCATTTCAGCCACACTCCTAGGTCTGGCAATAGACAAGGAGGTGGTGTCGGTATTTTACTTTCCTCTCGTTGCACCTTCCAACAAATACAGCCTTTCTCTTCACTCACATTTTCTTCATTTGAAGCACACATGATTCGGTTATTCTCTCCCCTCTCTATACGTGTTGCAGTCATATACCGCCCCCCTGGCTCCCCAACTCAATTTTTAGATCACTTTGCTGCCTAGCTTCCTTATTTCCTTTCCTCAGACACCCCTGCCCTCATTCTTGGTGACTTTAACATCCCTCTTGACAATCCCAATGCCTCCTCTGCAATACAACTTCTTCAACTGACTTCCTCTTTCGGCATGTCACATGGTAATTTCCTTGATCTGATTTTCACCTATCGATGCACTCTTTCAAATTTAACAAACTCCCCTTTTCCTCTCTCTGACCATCATCTCCTAACTTGCAACATTACTTCCCTACCTACAACTCCCCCTCCCTCTACCCTTCACACCAAACTTCACAGAAGCACTAAGTCACTAGATCTACATCAGCTCGCTAGCTCTCTCAAACCTCTCCTCTCATCCATTACCTCCTTTTCCTGCCCTGACCAATCTATCTGCCAGTATAATTCCACCCTTACATCGGTCATTGACACTCTGGCCCCTCCAACCTTAGCTCAGAAACCACACTCTCATCCTCAGCCCTGGCATACTCCTCTGACACGATACCTACGCAGATGCTCCCGTACTGCTGAGCGACATTGAAGGAAATCTCGGAGTTCAGCTGACTTTCTTCACTACAAGTTCATCCTGAATTCCTACTATTCTGCCCTTAATCTTTATAAGCAACAATATTTTTCTAATCTCATCTCTACTCTTTCCTCTAACCCTAAACGTCTGTTCTCCACGTTCAACACTCTTCTCCGCCCACCCCCACCACCTAACACAACCTCTCTCTCAGCTCAAGATTTTGCAAGCCACTTCAAAAACAAAATTGACTCCATCAGAAGTGAAATCGGGCTCTCAACATACTTCCAATCTCCCACCCCCTCAAAAGCTCACGATCACCCAAAACCCAAACATCCAAAAATGCAGCTCTTTTGCCCCTGTTAATGAGGATGAAGTTTCTGCCCTTATACTGTCCTCCCACCTCACTACCTGTTCCCTCTACCCCATCCCCTCACAGCTACTCCCCTCCCTCTCTTCTACCCTCACCCCCATTTTCAACCTCTCCCTCAGCACTGGTATATTTCCCTCATCTCTAAAACATGCACTGGTCACACCTATCCTCAAAAAACCTTCCCTTGATCCAACCTCCCCTTCCAATTACCGCCCTATTTCCCTACTCCCTCTTGCCTCAAAGCTCCTCGAAAAGCTAGTTTACGCACGTCTATCCCATTTCCTTACACTAAACTCTCTTCTTGACCCACTGAAATCTGGATTTTGTTCCCATCACTCTACAGAGACAGCAATTGTCAAGGTTACCAATGACCTACTTACAGCAAAATCCAAAGGCCACTTCTCTCTGCTTATCCTCCTTGACCTGTCTGCAGCCTTTGACACTGTTGACCACCCTCTTCTGCTCCAAACCCTCCAATCCTTCTGCATCTGTGACACAGCTCTCTCGTGGTTCTCTTTCTATCTGACTAACCGTACATTAAGTGTAGCCTTCTCCGGAGCATCCTCTGCCCCGTTACCACTTTCTGTTGGGGTACCTCAAGGCTCTGTCCTTGGTCCCCTTCTCTTTTCAATCTACACATCGTCACTAGGTTCCTTAATAAAGTCCCATGGGTTTCAATACCATTTGTATGCCGATGACACCCAAATCTACCTCTCTACACCAGACCTACCTCTTTCCTTACTAACCCGTGTCACTAACTGTCTTTCTCACATCTCATCTTGGATGTCCTCTCACTACCTTAAGCTAAATCTCTCCAAAACTGAACTGCTTATTTTTCCCCCTTCTTCCAATGTCTCCACCCCCACTATTTCTATAACTGTTGATAATTCCATCATTACCCCTACCCCGCACGCCCGATGTCTTGGGGTCACACTTGACTCAGATCTTTCCTTCACTCCTCACATTCAGTCCTTGGCTAAAGCCTGCCGCTTCCACCTTAAAAACATTGCTAAAATTAGACACTTCCTTACACAAGATACAACCAATATTTGAATCCACTCTCTCATCCTTTCCCGCCTCGACTACTGCAATTCTGTCCTCTCTGGTCTACCTAGCTGCCGCATAGCTCCTTTACAATCCATTATGAATGCCTCTGCCAGGCTCATCTTCCTTACTCGTCGCTCTTCATCTGCTGCACCTCTCTGCCAATCCCTTCACTGGCTTCCTCTTGCCTCTAGGATTAAACATAAAATCCTCACCCTGACATATAAAGCTCTCAACTGCACTGCTCCCCCCTACATCTCAGAACTTGTCTCTAGATACTCTCCCTCCCGTCCCCTTCGATCAGCTCAGGATCTCCTCCTCTCTTGTTACTTCCTCACATTCCCGTTTACAGGACTTCTCCAGACTGGCCCCCATCTTGTGGAATTCCCTGCCTCACTCCATAAGACTCTCCCCTAGTTTTAACAGCTTCAAGCGCTCCTTAAAGATTCTACTATTCAGGGATGCTTACAACCAACACTAACCTTCCCTAACTCCATCACTTTCCCCTTGAACCCCTTAGAATGTAAGCCTATGAGCCCAGCTGTTTGTAGATCGCCTTCATAAGAGCCGACTACAAAAGTGAAACTCTCGGCAGGGCCCTCTACCCACTTGACCCCTACAAAAGCTATCCTGTACACCGACTATGTTTACAGCGCTGCGGAATCTGTTGGCGCTCTACAAATTCCTGATGATAATAATAATAATTATGTTCCTAGCACTTAAAGGGATAAAAAACACATTTTTTTTTTCTTGCACGATTTGGATAGAGAATCCATTTTTAAAGAAATTTCCAATTTACATCTACTGTGATATTTGCCTAATTGTCTTGGTATCATTTCTTGAAGGAGCATCAATGCTCTACTGGGAACTGGTTGAGCCAATAACAAGAGGCATATTAGTGCAGCCACCAATCACCAGCTAGCTGACTGAAGTGAATTGCTGCTCCTGTGACTACCTAGGTATGCTTTTCACCAAATGATACAAAGAGAATGAAGCAAATTAGTTAATAGAAGTAAATAGGAAAATTGTTTAAAACTGCATGTTCTATCTGACTTGTCAGTTTACTCTGTCAGTAATATCAGCCCCATTTGAATCATCAGACTATAGCAGCAGTAAGGCAGCTTGTCCCAATAAAGGTCACAAACCAAACAATACTGTAACTTTACTTTTACATTTATCTACATATAAACATGTGATTGGTTTGTCCATTTATAGTTTGATAGCTAAGTTTGCTTGTGTACAGTGAGTCTATAGTATGCTTGTGTATAGAGTCTATAGTATGCTTGTGTACAGTGAGTCTATAGCATAGGAGCACCAAAGGCTAAAGTAATCTATCAGGGCTATAAAAGAAACCTGCAACAGATGTTTCAGTGGGCCACTTAAAGACAAAATATACAACAAATGGTGACCTATCTAACAAATAAATATGTGTTAGACAGGCTTGTATTCTTCACTGGTGAGTTAATTCCCTATTTTACTCACTTGGTTAGATGGTTTTTGCATTTGTTTTTACTGTTACAGGCTGAGCATATCCACTGGTTGTTATACCTAGCTGTTCCGCACCACCAAGGCTGTTGCAGCACTATTAAGGACACCCTTTTAGGATATTATCTCAGGAAAGTCTAAAGGACAATATTCAGGATCCTTTCACTTATATGTTCTAAGAACAGACTGTCAGTGGGATTATTAAAAACACTCATCAGAGACGCTTTTTGTACACTATTTTTGCATTTTTCAATTAATCATTTTTTGCCCCAAGAGGGGCATTTATTCACTTGGGTACCCACTTGACTGTATTATTGTACATTGTATATATGCCAATGTCTGTTATTTATTTGTAACTCACTATATCTGGCACATAATTTGCACCTTAAGGTGGCAGACACTTATCACAGGTCCTAATTTAGCTTAGCCAGATTTAGTAAACTGTATAAATATTTCTGTTTTTATATCTGCTACAATTAAATAATATCTGTTTTTATATCTGCTACCAATATTTATTTGTTAGATAGGTCACTATCTATTTGTTAGATAGGTCACCATTTTTTGTATCTTTTGTCTTTAAGTGGCCCACTGCAACATTATCTGTTGCAGGTTTCTTTTATAGCCCTGATAGATTACTTTAGCCTTTGGCCCTCCTACTCTGTCACTTTTTCCCACGTAATTAGCTGGGTCCTTTGTTAGGAGGTCCCTTTATAGTGAGCTTGTTTTCTTTTCCGGGCGTAGTCAATTACCCCTGTTTTTTTTACAGCGAGTCTATAGTAGTGCTTGTGTATAGAGTCTATAGTATGCTTGTGTACAGTGAGTCTATAGTAGTGCGTGTATAGTGAGTCTATAGTATGCTTGTGTATAGTGAGTCTATAGTATGCTTGTGTATAGTGCGTCTATAGTAGTGCTTGTGTATAGAGTCTATAGTATGCTTGTGTATAGTGCGTCTATAGTTATGCTTGTGTATAGTGCGTCTATAGTAGTGCTTGTGTATAGAGTCCATAGTATGCTTGTGTATAGTCTATAGTTATGCTTGTGTATAGTGCGTCTATAGTTATGCTTGTGTATAGTGCGTCTATAGTTATGCTTGTGTATAGTGCGTCTATAGTTATGCTTGTGTATAGTGCGTCTATAGTTATGCTTGTGTATAGTGCGTCTATAGTTATGCTTGTGTATAGTGCGTCTATAGTAGTGTTTGTGTATAGAGAGTCTATAGTATGCTTGTGTATAGTGTGTCTATAGTAGTGCTTGTGTATAGTGATGCCAATCACGGTTTTGTAGGAACAGAGAAATATTTATTTTGTACAGAATAAATAAACATTTATAAGAATTTCTACATCTTTGTTTATAGTCGATATTCTCCTTAATGTGTTATGGATCTAAGGGGGATTGTGATTGTTCAGGACAAAACTAAATATCACGTATTAAAGGGACATTCCAGTCAAAATTGAAATGCACTCAGATGAATTACATCCTTGAATAGAAACATATTAACAATATACGTTTTGGCAAAAATGCTTCTAGTAAACGGTATCACTGTTTTAGTGTTAAAGGGACACTGAACCCAATTTTTTTCTTTCATGATTTAGATAGAGCATGCAATTTTAAACAACTTTCTAATTTACTCCTATTATCAATTTTTCTTCGTTCTCTTGCTTTCTTTATTTGAAAAAGAAGGCATCTAAGCTATTTTTTTGATTCAGAACCATGGAAAGCGCTTGTTTATTGGTGGGTGAATTTATCCACCAATCAGCAAGAACAACACAGTGTGTTCACCAAAAATGGGCCGGCATCTAAACTTACATTCTTGCATTTCAAATAAAGATACCAAGAGAATGAAAAGTATTTGATAATAGGAGTAAATTAGAAAGTTGCTTAAAATTGCATGCTCTATCTGAATCACGATAATAAAAAATTGGGTTCAGTGTCCCTTTAACATTTTTCTCTGCACGTGCGGCATAGCTAGATATTCTCAGTTCAACAGTATTTTAAATACTGCAGCTGTACAGAGCATTAGTAGGGATTGTATTATGTCAGCAATTAACATATTGGGTCATTACCAGATGGTATAAGCACCTTAGGCTCTCTGAGCAGGTGTTGTGTATAAAATGCTGGTGCACAGTGCATACTTAAATACACTTTTGAAACAGCTATAACTTTTATTAGAAGCATTTTTGCTAATACATCTATATTACGGAAATGCTGCTATTCAAAACTTAAATGCATCCATGTGGATTCCAATTTTGTCTGAAATGTCCCTTTAATGCAGTTCACAATAACATAAAATGCAATATATTTAAATTAATCAAAAATAATAAAAGGGACAGTCTACTTGACGCCTCCTTATCTCAGTACATTTTGAGTTTTTCCACAGCTAGACAGTGCTAGTTCAGGTATACCATGGAAATAACACTGTGCTCAGTCCTGTGGAGTTATTTATGAGTCAACACTGACTGGCTAAAATGCAAGTCTGTCAAAAGAACTGAAATAAGGGGGCAGTTTGCAGAGCCATAGATACAAGGTAATCACAGAGGTAAAAAGTGTATTATTATAACTGTGTTGGTTATGCAAAACTGGGGAATGGGTAATAAAAGGGATTATCTATCTTTTGAAACAATAACAATTAAAGAGTAGACTTTCCCTTTAAAACAACTAATGTAAGAGTAAAGTTTTAATCTCCATAAAAGTAATGGTGCAGCCATATTAATAAATAATGACAGTATATTGTAAAGTTGTTTAATTGCACATTATTAAACATTTTATATCACAAAACTAGTGTTTAATGCATATTTAAAGGGATAAAATATCTGCTCCAGCATTTATTTCTAAAGACTTAGGAGCAGGGGTCAGTAGGAGTCTCAAATGACACTTGAGATAAGACTCCAATTAGCTTCTAGGTAGAACAGGAACAGAAATCTCATCAGGATTTTTCAGCAGGTGTATCCTTTGGTACTTTGCTGATATATATCACGCACATAACACACAGTTTATTTTATTCTTATAGAAGTGCATTTTCTGCTGA
Organism: Bombina bombina; assembly: GCF_027579735.1. Classification (NCBI taxonomy): domain Eukaryota; kingdom Metazoa; phylum Chordata; class Amphibia; order Anura; family Bombinatoridae; genus Bombina; species Bombina bombina. The sequence goes on along the minus strand of NC_069499.1, from coordinate 996,889,050 downwards.
ACAGACAAAAACTTGTACATCTTCTTTAGATCTGTGAAGAAGAAAAAATGTTAAACACAAATATAATATTCTACTACCTACCCTCCATACTTACAACCACCCACAAACACAACATAAAGAGAGTGACCACACTAGAGAAAGAGCAAAAGAGAAAGCAATGGAGAGCGAGCGAGAGCGAGCGAGAGAGAGAGAGAGAGAGGCAGGAGAGCGAGCGAGCGAGAGCGAGCGAGAGAGAGAGAGAGGCAGGAGAGCGAGCGAGCGAGAGCGAGCGAGAGAGAGAGAGAGGCAGGAGAGCGAGCGAGAGAGAGCGAGCGAGAGAGAGAGAGAGAGAGAGGCAGGAGAGCGAGCGAGAGAGAGAGAGAGAGAGAGGCAGGAGAGAGAGAGAGAGAGGCAGGAGAGAGAGAGAGAGACAGGAGAGAGAGAGAGAGACGAGAGAGAGAGAGACAGGAGAGAGAGAGAGAGACAGGAGAGAGAGAGAGAGACAGGAGAGAGAGAGAGAGACAGGAGAGAGAGAGAGAGACAGGAGAGAGAGAGAGAGACAGGAGAGAGAGAGAGAGAGACAGGAGAGAGAGAGAGAGACAGGAGAGAGAGAGAGAGACAGGAGAGAGAGAGAGAGACAGGAGAGAGAGAGAGAGACAGGAGAGAGAGAGAGAGACAGGAGAGAGAGAGAGAGACAGGAGAGAGAGAGAGAGACAGGAGAGAGAGAGAGAGACAGGAGAGAGAGAGAGAGACAGGAGAGAGAGAGAGAGAGAGACAGGAGAGAGAGAGAGACAGGAGAGAGAGAGAGAGACAGGAGAGAGAGAGAGAGACAGGAGAGAGAGAGACAGGAGAGAGAGAGAGAGACAGGAGAGAGAGAGAGAGAGAGAGAGACAGAGAGAGAGAGAGAGAGACAGAGAGAGAGAGAGAGACAGGAGAGAGAGAGAGAGAGACAGGAGAGAGAGACAGGAGAGAGAGAGAGAGACAGGAGAGAGAGAGAGAGAGACAGGAGAGAGAGAGAGAGAGACAGGAGAGAGAGAGAGAGAGACAGGAGAGAGAGAGAGAGAGACAGGAGAGAGAGAGAGAGAGACAGGAGAGAGAGAGAGAGAGACAGGAGAGAGAGAGAGAGACAGGAGAGAGAGAGAGAGACAGGAGAGAGAGAGAGAGAGACAGGAGAGAGAGAGAGAGAGACAGGAGAGAGAGAGAGAGACAGGAGAGAGAGAGAGAGACAGGAGAGAGAGAGAGACAGGAGAGAGAGAGACAGACAGGAGAGAGAGAGACAGACAGGAGAGAGAGAGACAGACAGGAGAGAGAGAGACAGACAGGAGAGAGAGAGACAGACAGGAGAGAGAGAGACAGACAGGAGAGAGAGAGACAGACAGGAGAGAGAGAGACAGACAGGAGAGAGAGAGACAGACAGGAGAGAGAGAGACAGACAGGAGAGAGAGAGACAGACAGGAGAGAGAGAGACAGACAGGAGAGAGAGAGACAGACAGGAGAGAGAGAGACAGACAGGAGAGAGAGAGACAGACAGGAGAGAGAGAGAGAGAGGCAGGAGAGAGAGAGAGGCAGGAGAGAGAGAGAGAGAGGCAGGAGAGAGAGAGAGGCAGGAGAGAGAGAGAGAGAGGCAGGAGAGAGAGAGAGAGGCAGGAGAGAGAGGCAGGAGAGAGAGAGAGAGGCAGGAGAGAGAGAGAGAGGCAGGAGAGAGAGAGAGAGAGGCAGGAGAGAGAGAGAGAGAGGCAGGAGAGAGAGAGAGAGAGGCAGGAGAGAGAGAGAGGCAGGAGAGAGAGAGAGGCAGGAGAGAGAGAGAGAGAGAGAGAGAGAGAGAGAGAGGCAGGAGAGAGAGAGAGGCAGGAGAGAGAGAGACAGGAGAGAGAGACAGAGGCAGGAGAGAGAGAGAGAGAGAGACAGGAGAGAGAGAGAGAGAGAGACAGGAGAGAGAGACAGAGACAGGAGAGAGAGACAGAGACAGGAGAGAGAGACAGAGACAGGAGAGAGAGACAGAGACAGGAGAGAGAGACAGAGACAGGAGAGAGAGACAGAGACAGGAGAGAGAGACAGGAGAGAGAGAGAGACAGGAGAGAGAGAGAGACAGGAGAGAGAGAGAGGCAGGAGAGAGAGGCAGTGGAGAGAGAGAGGCGAAAGAGAGGCAGGAGAGAGAGAGAGGCAGTGGAGAGAGAGGCAGTGGAGAGAGAGAGGCAGTGGAGAGAGAGAGGCAGTGGAGAGAGAGGCAGTGGAGAGAGAGGCAGTGGAGAGAGAGAGAGGCAGTGGAGAGAGAGAGAGAGAGAAAGGCAGTGGAGAGAGAGAGAGAGAGAGGCAGTGGAGAGAGAGAGAGAGAGGCAGTGGAGAGAGAGAGAGAGAGGCAGTGGAGAGAGAGAGAGAGAGGCAGTGGAGAGAGAGAGGCAGTGGAGAGAGAGAGGCAGTGGAGAGAGAGAGAGGCAGTGGAGAGAGGGAGAGGCAGTGGAGAGAGAGAGAGGCAGTGGAGAGAGGCAGTGGAGAGAGAGAGAGAGAGAGGCAGTGGAGAGAGAGGCAGTGGAGAGAGAGAGAGGCAGTGGAGAGAGAGAGAGGCAGTGGAGAGAGAGAGAGAGGCAGTGGAGAGAGAGAGAGAGGCAGTGGAGAGAGAGAGAGAGAGAGAGAGAGGCAGTGGAGAGAGAGAGAGAGAGAGAGGCAGTGGAGAGAGAGAGAGAGAGAGAGGCAGTGGAGAGAGAGAGAGAGGCAGTGGAGAGAGAGAGAGAGAGGCAGTGGAGAGAGAGAGAGAGAGAGAGAGAGAGAGGCAGTGGAGAGAGAGGCAGTGGAGAGAGAGAGAGAGAGGCAGTGGAGAGAGAGAGGCAGTGGAGAGAGAGAGGCAGTGGAGAGAGAGAGGCAGTGGAGAGAGAGAGGCAGTGGAGAGAGAGAGAGAGGCAGTGGAGAGAGAGAGAGAGGCAGTGGAGAGAGAGAGAGGCAGTGGAGAGAGAGAGAGAGGCAGTGGAGAGAGAGAGAGAGAGAGGCAGTGGAGAGAGAGAGAGAGAGAGGCAGTGGAGAGAGAGGCAGTGGAGAGAGAGGCAGTGGAGAGAGAGGCAGTGGAGAGAGAGAGGCGAAAGAGAGGCAGGAGAGAGAGAGAGGCAGTGGAGAGAGAGAGGCAGTGGAGAGAGAGAGGCAGTGGAGAGAGAGAGGCAGTGGAGAGAGAGAGGCAGTGGAGAGAGAGAGGCAGTGGAGAGAGAGGCAGTGGAGAGAGAGAGAGGCAGTGGAGAGAGAGAGAGAGAGGCAGTGGAGAGAGAGAGAGAGAGAGGCAGTGGAGAGAGAGAGAGGCAGTGGAGAGAGAGAGGCAGTGGAGAGAGAGAGAGAGAGAGAGAGAGAGGCAGTGGAGAGAGAGAGAGAGAGGCAGTGGAGAGAGAGAGAGGCAGTGGAGAGAGGGAGAGGCAGTGGAGAGAGAGAGAGGCAGTGGAGAGAGAGAGAGGCAGTGGAGAGAGGCAGTGGAGAGAGAGAGAGGCAGTGGAGAGAGAGAGGCAGTGGAGAGAGAGAGGCAGTGGAGAGAGAGAGGCAGTGGAGAGAGAGAGAGAGGCAGTGGAGAGAGAGAGAGAGGCAGTGGAGAGAGAGAGAGAGAGGCAGTGGAGAGAGAGAGAGAGGCAGTGGAGAGAGAGAGAGAGGCAGTGGAGAGAGAGAGGCAGTGGAGAGAGAGAGAGAGAGGCAGTGGAGAGAGAGGCAGTGGAGAGAGAGAGAGAGAGGCGCAGTGGAGAGAGAGGCGCAGTGGAGAGAGAGAGGCAGTGGAGAGAGAGAGAGGCAGTGGAGAGAGAGAGAGAGGCAGTGGAGAGAGAGAGAGAGGCAGTGGAGAGAGAGAGAGAGGCAGTGGAGAGAGAGAGGCAGTGGAGAGAGAGGCAGTGGAGAGAGAGAGAGAGAGGCAGTGGAGAGAGAGAGAGAGAGGCAGTGGAGAGAGAGAGGCAGTGGAGAGAGAGAGGCAGTGGAGAGAGAGAGGCAGTGGAGAGAGAGAGGCAGTGGAGAGAGAGAGAGGCAGTGGAGAGAGAGAGAGGCAGTGAGAGAGAGAGAGAGAGAGGCAGTGGAGAGAGAGAGAGAGAGGCAGTGGAGAGAGAGAGAGAGAGGCAGTGGAGAGAGGGAGAGGCAGTGGAGAGAGAGAGAGGCAGTGGAGAGAGGCAGTGGAGAGAGAGAGAGAGAGAGGCAGTGGAGAGAGAGGCAGTGGAGAGAGAGAGAGAGAGGCAGTGGAGAGAGAGAGGCAGTGGAGAGAGAGAGAGAGGCAGTGGAGAGAGAGAGAGAGGCAGTGGAGAGAGAGAGAGAGGCAGTGGAGAGAGAGAGAGAGAGAGGCAGTGGAGAGAGAGAGAGAGGCAGTGGAGAGAGAGAGAGAGAGAGAGGCAGTGGAGAGAGAGAGAGAGGCAGTGGAGAGAGAGAGAGAGAGGCAGTGGAGAGAGAGAGAGAGAGAGGCAGTGGAGAGAGAGGCAGTGGAGAGAGAGAGAGAGAGGCAGTGGAGAGAGAGGCAGTGGAGAGAGAGAGAGAGAGGCAGTGGAGAGAGAGAGGCAGTGGAGAGAGAGAGGCAGTGGAGAGAGAGAGGCAGTGGAGAGAGAGAGGCAGTGGAGAGAGAGAGGCAGTGGAGAGAGAGAGGCAGTGGAGAGAGAGAGAGAGGCAGTGGAGAGAGAGAGAGAGGCAGTGGAGAGAGAGAGAGAGGCAGTGGAGAGAGAGAGAGAGGCAGTGGAGAGAGAGAGAGAGGCAGTGGAGAGAGAGAGAGAGGCAGTGGAGAGAGAGAGAGAGAGAGGCAGTGGAGAGAGAGGCAGTGGAGAGAGAGGCAGTGGAGAGAGAGAGGCGAAAGAGAGGCAGGAGAGAGAGAGAGAGGCAGTGGAGAGAGAGGCAGTGGAGAGAGAGAGGCAGTGGAGAGAGAGAGGCAGTGGAGAGAGAGAGGCAGTGGAGAGAGAGAGGCAGTGGAGAGAGAGAGGCAGTGGAGAGAGAGGCAGTGGAGAGAGAGAGAGAGAGAGGCAGTGGAGAGAGAGAGAGAGAGAGGCAGTGGAGAGAGAGAGAGGCAGTGGAGAGAGAGAGAGAGGCAGTGGAGAGAGAGAGAGAGGCAGTGGAGAGAGAGAGGCAGTGGAGAGAGAGAGAGGCAGTGGAGAGAGGGAGAGGCAGTGGAGAGAGAGAGAGGCAGTGGAGAGAGAGAGAGGCAGTGGAGAGAGGCAGTGGAGAGAGAGAGAGGCAGTGGAGAGAGAGAGGCAGTGGAGAGAGAGAGAGAGGCAGTGGAGAGAGAGAGGCAGTGGAGAGAGAGAGAGAGGCAGTGGAGAGAGAGAGAGAGGCAGTGGAGAGAGAGAGAGAGGCAGTGGAGAGAGAGAGAGAGGCAGTGGAGAGAGAGAGAGAGGCAGTGGAGAGAGAGAGGCAGTGGAGAGAGAGAGAGAGAGGCAGTGGAGAGAGAGGCAGTGGAGAGAGAGAGAGAGAGGCGCAGTGGAGAGAGAGGCGCAGTGGAGAGAGAGAGGCAGTGGAGAGAGAGAGAGAGAGGCAGTGGAGAGAGAGAGAGAGGCAGTGGAGAGAGAGAGAGAGGCAGTGGAGAGAGAGAGGCAGTGGAGAGAGAGAGGCAGTGGAGAGAGAGAGAGAGGCAGTGGAGAGAGAGGCAGTGGAGAGAGAGAGAGAGGCAGTGGAGAGAGAGAGGCAGTGGAGAGAGAGAGAGAGGCAGTGGAGAGAGAGGCAGTGGAGAGAGAGGCAGTGGAGAGAGAGAGAGAGAGGCAGTGGAGAGAGAGAGAGAGAGGCAGTGGAGAGAGAGAGGCAGTGGAGAGAGAGAGGCAGTGGAGAGAGAGAGGCAGTGGAGAGAGAGAGGCAGTGGAGAGAGAGAGAGGCAGTGGAGAGAGAGAGAGGCAGTGGAGAGAGAGAGAGAGAGAGAGAGAGAGGCAGTGGAGAGAGAGAGAGGCAGTGGAGAGAGAGAGAGGCAGTGGAGAGAGAGAGAGAGGCAGTGGAGAGAGAGAGAGGCAGTGGAGAGAGAGAGAGAGAGGCAGTGGAGAGAGAGAGAGAGAGGCAGTGGAGAGAGAGAGAGAGAGAGAGAGAGGCAGTGGAGAGAGAGAGAGAGAGAGGCAGTGGAGAGAGAGAGAGAGAGAGGCAGTGGAGAGAGAGAGAGGCAGTGGAGAGAGAGAGAGACAGTGGAGAGAGAGAGAGAGAGGCAGTGGAGAGAGAGAGAGGCAGTGGAGAGAGAGAGAGAGAGGCAGTAGAGAGAGAGAGAGGCAGTGGAGAGAGAGAGAGAGACAGTGGAGAGAGAGAGGCAGTGGAGAGAGAGAGAGAGAGGCAGTGGAGAGAGAGAGAGAGAGAGGCAGTGGAGAGAGAGAGAGAGAGAGGCAGTGGAGAGAGAGAGAGAGAGGCAGTGGAGAGAGAGAGAGAGGCAGTGGAGAGAGAGAGAGAGGCAGTGGAGAGAGAGAGAGGCAGTGGAGAGAGAGAGAGGCAGTGGAGAGAGAGAGAGAGGCAGTGGAGAGAGAGAGAGAGGCAGTGGAGAGAGAGAGAGAGAGAGAGAGGCAGTGGAGAGAGAGAGAGAGAGAGAGGCAGTGGAGAGAGAGAGAGAGGCAGTGGAGAGAGAGAGAGAGACAGTGGAGAGAGAGACAGTGGAGAGAGAGAGAGACAGTGGAGAGAGAGAGAGAGAGAGAGAGAGAGAGGCAGTGGAGAGAGAGAGGCAGTGGAGAGAGAGAGGCAGTGGAGAGAGAGAGAGAGAGAGAGAGAGAGGCAGTAGAGAGAGAGAGAGGCAGTGGAGAGAGAGAGGCAGTGGAGAGAGAGAGAGAGGCAGTGGAGAGAGAGAGAGAGAGAGAGGCAGTGGAGAGAGAGAGAGAGGCAGTGGAGAGAGAGAGAGAGAGGCAGTGGAGAGAGAGAGAGGCAGTGGAGAGAGAGAGAGACAGTGGAGAGAGAGAGAGACAGTGGAGAGAGAGAGAGACAGTGGAGAGAGAGAGAGACAGTGGAGAGAGAGAGAGAGAGACAGTGGAGAGAGAGAGAGAGAGACAGTGGAGAGAGAGAGAGACAGTGGAGAGAGAGAGAGACAGTGGAGAGAGAGAGAGAGACAGTGGAGAGAGAGAGAGACAGTGGAGAGAGAGAGAGACAGTGGAGAGAGAGAGAGACAGTGGAGAGAGAGAGAGAGAGACAGTGGAGAGAGAGAGAGAGAGACAGTGGAGAGAGAGAGAGAGAGACAGTGGAGAGAGAGAGAGAGACAGTGGAGAGAGAGAGAGAGACAGTGGAGAGAGAGAGAGAGACAGTGGAGAGAGAGAGAGAGAGAGAGAGAGAGAGAGAGAGAGAGAGAGAGAGAGAGAGAGAGAGAGAGAGAGAGAGAGAGAGAGAGAGAGAGAGAGAGAGAGAGAGAGAGAAGAAAAAGACGAGTGACAGCAAGTGTTATAAACAAGAGAGAGACAGCGAGACAGAAAGAATGTGACAGCAAGAGAGAGAAAGTTAGTGACAGAGTGTGACAGCGAGACAGTAAAATAGAATAGTCAGAGAGGAACAGTGACAGCAAGTGACAGGGAGAGACAGCAAGGTAGAGAGAAACAGTGTGACCGCAAGGGAGAGAGACCGCAAGGGAGAGAGAGAGAGACCGCAAGGGAGAGAGAGAGACAGACAGCAAGGGAGAGAGAGAGAGACAGACAGCAAGGGAGAGAGAGAGACAGACAGCAAGGGAGAGAGAGAAAGAGACAGCGAGAGAGAGAGTGACAGCAAAGGGGAGAGAGAGAGTGACAGCAAGGGGGAGAGAGAGAGTGACAGCAAGAGATGGACAACAAGAGTGACATCAAATGAGAGAGAGTGACAGGGAGAGAGGCAGCGTGGGTGACAGACAGAAAATGACAGAGAAAGAGTGACAGACAGAGGGACAAGAAAAAAATGAGAGACAGGAAAAAAAAGTGAATGTATGAAAAGAGTGACAGAGAGAGCGAGAAAAGTGACAAGGAGGGAGAGACAGACACACAAACATGGACACAGAAAGAAAGAGACACACAGAAAAGTACACTGTGTGTCTGTCATTCTGTGTCTCTGACTCAGAAAAAAATCACATACATAAGGAGACAGACACACAGACATTTACACACAGGGAAAGAGAGAATAATGCCCATTCATACTATAACTATTCCCCATCAGTCATACAAAGAACAGCCATTAACCCCTTCCTTTCCATAATCCCCTTGGTGTCATATTGTGCAGTAACACCAGCACATAAAGATATTGACTAACTCCTGTTCTTATGAATTAATGTCCATTTTAAATGCAAGCTTCATATATACAGCTTAACAATTATAGCTGAATTTCACTAATTATGTAATGACTGATACCCCCACAAACATAAACAAGACAACAAGTGCAGTTTTATTTATCTTAGTGGTTTCCCATTGCTCATCTGCAGTCCCAGATAAAAGCTTCTCTCCTAGAAAATAAAGAATAGAAACAAATGTTGGGCTCCATGTGTAATATTTTACCACTACCAGTTCTTCATGTTTCTAGCACAAATCCTAGGCACAGATGAGGTTCCCATAATTCAGAGTTGAAAAAAAGACAATGTACAAATCTCTGGCTGGCTGTATAAAGCAGCCTCTAATCAGGATCCCAGCTTCTTGCTTCATGAGAACACAGGTTCTTCTCACTCCTTTTTCACATTAGTGTTTCTTCCATGTCCAGCATAAGCCCAGATAACCACTCCCGACGAGACACACAGACAGCAGCAGAAGGAAAGCAAAAAATGTCCTATCGATTTGAGTCTCCCGCACTTCTGCTTCTTCCTCACTCAGCTCTCTGTACCATGTGATCACTGCAGTCACGTGACTGCTGTGATGTCAGAGTGTCCTTTAGAGGGATAGAATCTAGCCGCTACCCTTAATTGACTGACTGCTATGTCTGTGATTCATGTTCAGAGCAGTCCACCCATGCGGCATGTTCCCAGTGAGTACTGTTCTGCTGTATAGTGTTAATTTGTACTCATTTATTTTATTTAGGTCAGCCCTCTTGTCAGCTTGAACATACTTCAGTTCACAGGGCAATATAAAGATGGGGTCCTGTCAGTGTTATTTATAATGTTTGTGCATTCCAGAGCAGAGGCAGGGCTAAATAAACTGCATACCTAAGTGTTAGTGCAAGTTGACAGCATGTGTTTTTATTGTGCTCTATATCTCTTTGCTGCATGAAATGTAATATATAGCAAAATGTACATGTATGTATGTGTTTGTATGTATGTATGTATACATGTTTTGTGTGTGCCTGCCTATATGTGTATGCCTTTGTGTCTATGTGTGAATGTTACTTTCTATATGTATGTGTCTGTATATTTGTATGTGTCTGTGCTTTAATGTATGTGTAGTGTGTCTGTGTTTGTGTATTTGTATGTATATATCTTTGTGTATATATGTGTGTGTGTTTGTCTATGTGTGAATACCTGTGTGTGTGTGTGTATAAGTTTGTGTCTATGTGTAGTGTGTGTCTGTGGTTTTTTGTACAGTAGGTAGTGCAGTATGTGTGTGCAACATGGATCTCTGTGAGGGAAGGCTGCCTGTATACCAGAGATGCATTCTGCAGTGGGCACAAGCTGGTAACATTTAAAATGACACTGCAGGGATCCAGAAAGAAAAAAAAAATAGCAGCATGAAAGACATATTTCAGCTAAAGTGTGTTTTAATGATTATATATACAAATATATATATTTGTATGTAATATATGTATGTATATATTTTGTAATTTTCCCTTTGGGCCTTGTACCCAGACTTCTCTGGGGTTAACTGCCTGGGACTCTGGGGACAGCACCGCTTCCTGGGAGTGCTAATGAGCACCCAGGGATGAATGTATGTATACTGTGTGTGTATGTAACTGTGTATGTGTTTATGTATGTGTGTGTTAAACTATATATTTGTGTGTGTGTAACTGTGTGTGTGTAACTATGTGTGTATGTATGTGTATGTATGTAACTATGTGTGTATGTATGTATGTGTAACTGTGTGTATGTCTAACTGTAGGGTTGCCACCCGTCCCTTAAAATACAGAACACTTATGAGTTACACATGCTGCAGGGTGTGCAGGGAGGAATATGAATAGTGCTGTCCAGAAACACAATACATGTTCCTCCCTGCACACCCTGCAGCATGTGTAACTCATAAGTGTCCAGGAAAACATGGCTGAGGTGGCAACCCTATCTAACTGTGTATGTGTGTATGTATGGGAGATTAATTACAGAGCCCTGGTGTTTGTTGAAATTGATTTAAACTATAAAGAAAAGCTTTTGAGAGTTTTCCTATCTTTCTCAGGTCTGAAGCAATACCTGAGGAAGAAAGGAAAACTGTTTAAAGCTTCTATTTTAAGTATTAGGTTAGTACAATAAAAAGGTATCATTGCATATCGCATTACTCTGGTATTTTGGAATCTTATTTATGTATTTTTATTTAGTTTAGTTTCAGTGGTATGACTTAGTGGTGAAAATTATTATTGCCCCCCCAGTTTGACTGTGGTATCTTATGTGCCCCCCCTATATATTTTTCCTAGAGTCGCCACAAGGGAGCAGGTGTGTTCAATTTGGTGTTATCACTCTCACACTCTCTCATACTGGTCACTGGTTGTTTAACATGGCACCTCATGGCAAAGAACTCTCTGAGGATCTGAAAAAAAGAATTGTTGCTCTACATAAAGATGGCCTAGGCTATATGAAGATTGCCAAAACCCTGAAACTGGGCTGCAGGATGGTGGGCAAGACCATACTGTGGTTTCACAGGACAGGTTCCACTCAGAACAGGCCTCACCATGGTCGACCAAAGAAGTTGAGTGCACGTGCTTAGCGTCATATCCAGAGGTTGTCTTTGGGAAATAGACGGATGAGTGCTGCTAGCATTGCTGCAGAGGTTGAAGGGGTGGGGGGGTCAGCCTGTCAGTGCTCAGACCATATGCCGCTCACTGCATCAAATTGGTCTGCATGGCTGTCGTCCCAGAAGGAAGCCTCTTCTAAAGATGATGAGCAAGAAAACCTGCAAACAGTTTGCTAAAGAAAAGCAGAATAAGGACATAGATTACTGGAACCATGTCCTGTAGTCCGATGAGACCAAGATAAACTTATTTGGTTCAGATGGTGTCAAGCATGTGTGGCGGCAACCAGGTGAGGCGTACAAAGACAAGTATGTCTTGCCTACAGTCAAGCATGGTGGTGAGCGTGTCATGGTCTGGGCCTGCTTGAGTGCTGCCGGCACTGGGAAGCTACAGTTCATTGAGGGAAACATGAATGCAAACATGTACTGTGACATACTGAAGCAGAGCATGATCCCCTCACTTCGGAGACTGGGCCACAGGGCAATATTCCAACATGATAATGACCCCAAACACACCTTCAAGACAACCACTGCCTTGCTAAAGAAGCTGAGGGTAAAGGTAATGAACTGGCCAAGCATGTCTCCAGACCTAAACCCTATTGAGCATCTGTGGGGCATCCTCAAACGGAATGTGGGGGAGCGCAAGGTCTCTAATATCCACCAGCTCTGTGATGTCATCATGGAGGTGTGGAAGAGGACTCCAGTGGCAACCTGTGAAGCTCTGGTGAACTACATGCCCAAGCGCTCTTTTATATCCCTTTATTGGGATATTTCCATGCCCAAGAGGGTTAAGGCAGTGCTGGAAAATAATGGTGACATACAAAATATTGACACTTTGGGCCCAATTTGGACATTTCCACTTAGGGGTGCACTCACTTTTGTGGCCAACAGTTTAGACATTAATGGCTGTGTGTTGAGTTATTCTGAGGGGACAGCAAATTTACACTGTTATACAGGCTATACACTCACTATTATACATTGTAGCAAAGTGTCATTTCTTCAGTGTTGTCACATGAAAGATATAATAAAATATTTACAAAAATGTGAGAGGTGTACTCACTTTTGTGAGATACTGTGTGTGTGTGTATATATATATATATATATATATAATGTTTTTTGGTAATATATATATATATATATATATATATATATATATATATATATATATATATACACAGTATATATATATATATATATATATACATACATATATATATATATATATATATATATATATATATATATATATATACAAAATCAATAAGAGGTAGGTTCATAAGAACCGATAAGTCTATTATAGCCAGCACTGATATATTAAACCAGAATTAAAAAACCCAATGTAGGGCTGAAAGACATATGGGGAGACACATGAATTTAAAGACCGCACTTTTTATGCATACATTTATTAAAACTCCAAAATACCACAGTTTCAAATATAATCAACACTAGATGACCAGTCATAATAAAAACCCCTTAATAAGATAACATCCCGGGAGGTATATAGATACCACAACAGTCCAGACCAAGTGTGCACACTAATTAAGTCTCTGTAAACATGTTGACATCGATTTTTTTTATGGTAAAATTTAAAGACAAAGTCCTCCTTAGGGTTAGGATAATATATATTGGCATATAGGGTTCTGTGCAAAATAGAGAGAGATGCTATTCTTCATGTGACCCCTGTGTAACAGAGAACTCATTCAATATACCACATATGTAAAAGTAATATTCCAGTATTTGGCAAAGATCAATAAAGCCAGGTCGCTTGGGTGGTGTAAGCAAAGTCTCAGATATTAGGCTTCGAAAAGGTTTACGGATACTCGTATCAGGCTTATTCACATACCTGATCCATCCTTAGATGGTCCGTGCTTTCCCTTTAAGTTGTGTGAAGACGCTGATATTTAATTCAGCATGTCCTGCTGTGTGCAGATTTTAACTCACTCACCCTTGTGAACACCGGATTCCATGATGAGTATAAAATAGATGTACAGGGGTCAACTTAACAGTCTCAACCTCTTTGTAGTTCCACAGACGACAGTCATCAGATTGAATATAGGGGGTTCAACTGCTACCCCCTATTGCAGTGTCACTTCTGCCACTTCTGCTACGCGCGTTTCACCCGCACTTAGTAAATTTGAATCGGGCTTTGTCAGCCCGTGTATCTCATTTAGATTATTTACTGCTTTTTTATTTACATCAGCTCCTGTGACGTCAGGGGTGAAATAATAACAATGTAGCTGTGGTATCCATTTTAGATTTGGGATTGCAATATTTATGTCTAAT